>NW_015638975.1:1134887-1136863 GCF_001515625.1 Sinocyclocheilus rhinocerous | reverse complement strand
TACAGTATATATTTTGAAAATATTTACATGTATTTACATGTCTATAATTATATTCATATAATTTATATTATAAATATATTTAATATATAAAAATAACATATTTTTCTTAAATATATGCATGCATGTGTTTGTATTTATATAGACATAATAAATATACATAGTATACACACATATATTATGTAAACAAAAACTTTTATTTTGGATGCGAGTAATCGCGATTAATCATTTGACAGCACTAATAATTACATTTTAAGCCAAACAAACAAATTAATTCAAATCACATTTTTATGAAAATTATTTACAACAGAAGAATATTCTCTCTCATATTAATTTCAGACCAGAGTAGAAACTACTTCAAAATAAACAGAAACTGCAGACTCGGTTCTTACCGGAACTTTAGGGCGGATCTCCTGAGAGTCGAGGTGTGTTTGTATCGCGATCCTCAGCATCTCCTGGTAGAGGTCCGCGGGCTCGACCTGCTGGGGATTCAGTGCAGCCTCGATGGCTTTCATCGTGGAGTCATCCTCGGTCGGCAACTGTTCGCTGTCCACAACACTTTTCTTCCCCATAAAATGACCTTAAGTGCCAAATCACATTTCTGTTCTAGGTATAAGTCACGTTATATGTAGCACAATAGTCGTGTATGCATCTCACCTGTTGCCCATAAATTTCCTCTCGGGTTAACTTTGATCTTTGCAACTTTGTTTCTTAGTTCAGTCAAGTCAAGGCTCACTGAGGACGCTACTGAAATGTAAAAAGAGAACAGCACAAGGTATGTGAGGAATCCACAGTGACAAAAACTGGCTACACTTAAACTGGACATTTCTAAACGCTGTTGGTGGCTCTCTCTCTCTCTCTCTCAACGCGCGTACATCTATTACGACTGGAGGCGTCTGATGTTGGTTTTATATGGCGCGGATGGGAGGGCTGGATGGGTGTCGTGTAGTAATGACTTATTGCATTTCATTCAAGGTCCAGCGAGCAGTAACAGTCATGTGCGACGTTGTCGATCACTGCAAATGAGGCGTGTGTTGGGAATATGAGGGAACCTATGGAAAAGTAATTATCACTTGCCAACACGTGCCAACATTTTGCAGAGTCAAATTTCCCTGAACTGCAGCACTCAGTTCAGCACCATGGACAACACTCACATCACATGCTGCTATAGCGGAGGAAATGCTGTGACTTATGGCTTCCCAAAGGCTTTAACATGCTTTAACAATGTCATACTGAGTAAAAAAAAAAAAAACATTTATCCAGCCTTGAAGTTTTTTTTATTATTTTTATTATACATATAAATCATTTTTTATTATAAATCATATTTTAATACAAGAGTAATTCATTAGCTAATTAATTAAATGGTCATGTTGTAAATATGTTATTTTTGGTTGCGTTCATGTGATACTTCCAATACAAATTCAACAGATTGCTTTTTGTAATCAATACAGTTGATCTGTTATTTACATTATGATCTACACTGAAATAAAAAGGTGTAAAAAAATCTTTCACTCGCAGTTTTCCAAGAAACAGCAAGAATTTAAATGGAAATTTGGAAAGTCCCTTGTTATATGTACTTGGCTACAATAGCAAAAACAGTCAATTATATTTTTACTGGGTTACACTTTATTTTAAGGTAAAATCATTGTTTACAGTGCATTGATATGTTTGGTAAATACAAAAAGTCCAGGTTCAAAGGTCATGTTTTATGAGTCAAATCACTTGCCAGACTTTATGAAATTGACTCTAATGCCTTCTAAACACCCTAATGCTTTTAATCATATTATGCTTTGCATTCTTTATTTTTTTATGCTTTGCATACATTTTAGAGTCATGTTCATTTAGAATCAATGGCATGCCTTACTCTCAGAATAATTCTTGCTTAAACATTATGCAAGGAAATCAACTTTGAGAAAAAGATTGTATCAGCTTGTCTTCATCTTTTTTTTCTCCTCTCTAGAAATCAATGGGTTTCCCTT
>NW_015638975.1:1128967-1134615 GCF_001515625.1 Sinocyclocheilus rhinocerous | reverse complement strand
ATCTGTCGCCAGGTGGGGCAGGAGGGGGTGAGGACGTGGAGTGAACTTAGAAAGGACTGAAGGTGAAAATGCTATCCATTACCACTAGTGACACCTCTTTTCCCTGTGGCCCGACATCCTGAGGCCCTAATGGTGTGACTGCAGTGAAACAAGCATTTAACTCGGCTCTGCAGTCTGAAACAAATGGGCCAGTGACTCACAAGGGACACGGCATGCCATAAAACTCAGATTTGTGGAAGCAGATGATGGCTGATTAATGCTGAGAATTTAAAGGTGCTAACCTTCCCCTGCTTCACAACTTTCTTTATAATAACCCACATAAGAACTAAGCTGAAGTAAGCAAAGTGCAGAGAGAGTGTAAACCTCAACCTGTCCTGACTCTCACCCCTGTCATTTACAAACCTTTTAAAGTGTGAAAGCAGAATGCAGAATGATTCATGTTTTGTGACGCTGAATGTGATAAACACAATCTAATTATCACTTTGCATTAGTGTTTGAACTTTTTTTTAATAAGATGCCAGGGACAGGATATGTATCTTGTGTTTTGACAGGATAAATTGAAGCAACAGAGGCAGATCAAATCATTTTCAGAGAAATGCTTTTAGACAGCTACGTAAATGGTGAAAAAATTTATTGAGAAAAATGTGAGACTATGAAAGGTTCTGATCTACAAAGTAGAAAGACGTCACACAATACACTTGTCACTTCAGAAAGCTGCATCAATTAAATGTAATTGATAACTCAACCTTTTAAAAGAGAATCTACTTTTATCACATCATTCATCTTGTATTAGTTCAGTACACTGGAATAATAGTTATTAATGGAGCTGGCATGGTGGCTCAGTGGGTAGCACTGTCACCTCACAGTCCTGGATGATCCACGAGGTCTTTCTGTCTAACCTGTATGATGTTTTGCCATCACAGTACATATATTTTATACATTTAAAATAAATGAATAATGATGTTGAATTAAATAATGGGCTATGCTTTTGACAATATCATACTTATCAGCATGATAAATTGTTGTTTCTACAGGGAAGTCATATCTTTTATGTGGTCACCATTTAGAAACTTGTTTTGTGCTACCATTGACTTTAAAAAGTGTGTCTTCTGCTTTACGATTTCATTGTCACTAGGTGGGTCTTTCAACCCATTCAGCCATAGATAACATGAAATATAAACAAAACAGCTTCTACACTGGATTGCCCTTTGTGATATTTATGATTTATATAGATACTGACATTCCCCAGTGAAGCAGGAGGTGTACTTCACACTTTATTTATTAATAGATTCTTAATTGTGCTGACATTTTCTCACCTTTTTATTGTGAGAATGTAGGTATCAAATTTGGATTTGAATTGTGTTAGAGAGGGGGGGCAAAAATAGAAATTAACTGAATGATTTTGTACAAATGCAAAAAATGTATTGCTGTGATTTCAGAAGTAATCAGTGTTGATTTATATTTATTGTTTTATGTGATGAATCCTTTTACTACTCATCATGGTTGCATAAATGCTGATGCTGTTTTTTAGCGTTTCACACATTACAGTTGGTCAATAGAGAGTGTCTTCACAGCTTGTCCATACTGAAATGTGAGGGCAAGTCATTGATGGAAAAGTCGCTTTAAATCTGTATCTGTCTATCTATACCATGTAAATCCTATGCCACCTGTGAAAATGTAACATACCTCTTCCGTTTAATATGTGTTAAAATGTTCTTAAGCCTCATCTCAAAAGTGAATGTTTTTAACAGTGCCCCAAAATGGAGGCACACACCCATTTCGCTTTTTTATTCAGAAAAAAAGTCCCATTTTTAGACATTTAGACATAATAATGTTACTACTTACTACTCAATGCAGCAAGAAAACTGTTGTAAAGGGCTTTTTATGTAATAATAAAGACAACAGTCTTCATGCATGTTTGAATTTTTGAATGAGGAAAATTCAAACAGTAATTAATTCATCACAGTATTTCCATCTTTATCAGTTTGTGCTCAGCCTGACAATGCTGAGTAAATATTGTCATGCTCAGAATATTTCTCTTTATAATCATGAAATGCTGTTCTAATTTCCTGTAGGGATGTTATACTATGAAGGAAATTATGACTGTCAAGTACAAACAATTTGGTGAGACTGACTCTGTAAACTATGAGTAGGTAATTAGTGAGTAGTGTGAGTAATCTCGGGAACAACAGGTCCTGGCCAATTTTTTTTAACATCTGTCATTGTTTACTGGTTATTGAAAGTTATTGGTTACTTTATTGTCTTTATAAAGATACTGTCGTCAGTTTCAGTTTCACAACAACATCAACTGATCTAAAAAGAACACTGCATAGTGTAGGTTTGATCTCAAGAAACACCTTGATGGACGTTTGACAAATATTTATCACTTTAATTGCTTGGCTGGTTCCCATGACAATATGGGTACATCTTAGAGGCCCGCTAATCTTATCAAAATAATATTTGACACTCCATATGTTACAGTAATAGATAACAGCTAAGTGGGAACATGAGGGTTCACACAATAGTCAGTGTGTATTGGTTAACTAGCAGTCATTGCCACGTGCATTGTCCCAAAAGGGGATCAACTTTTGAGAAAAACAAGAAAAAAGAACACACTTTGCTTCAGTTATTATTCTTCCTGAGTTCTGGCAGCACAAATCATTTTTTTATACCCCCTTCTGAATCAGCCAGACTTCAACGAAATATGACGACATGCTGCCTGCTCCTGAGGACTGAATCATGACTGAGGTTGGCCTCATGCAAGCAGAACTTTATGTTTCTTTTTTCTAATATGAAGACTTGGTGAAGCATATCAGTTTTTGTATTGTTTATGTACATCTGACTGCAGAATATGCAGATGGATTTATTACCCACACCCAGATGAGTCTTAGTAGGAGTTTCCACCTCACACCATGGAGAATGCACACCTCTATTGCACTGTTTGCATCTTTTGCCACATCATTAAACCCTTTGACAACACACACCTGCTCTGGGGCATTGTGACGCATATTCAGCCAGACAGAAGGACAACTTTGACTGAGTCATTCGTTGATCGTGTCATCCTCTGAATGTCAGTTGATGGGATATTGCTGGTCAGTTATTAATGGGAAGGAAGCACATTATAGCTCAACCATGTTTTCATGTTCTGGCTAATAAACGAATACAGTGACTATATTTATTTACAACCACTGTAAAGAAGTCACACAATGATGCACAAATCACAAATCGTTTATATCTATATGATTAAAAAAATTTAACAGAATCAAATGTGATGACCCTCATTTTATTTCTTTACATTTTAAATAACCCCCTCACACAACTGAACATTTGACATGTTAAATTCATGAGATCAAATATGCATTTCACTCTCAGGAAAAAATGAGTTTCCTCTGTGTGAATGTAGCCTGCTGATGTGTGATATGTTAAAATGTATTGACGGCAGATGGTAGCAATACAACAACGGAGGCTGATTTGAGAAGGTTGTGTTGGTTGTATTGATTGTGTATTGATTATGTAAGTGATAATGTACTGCCATCAGGGCTTTATCGCAAAATAAACATTGAATACTCAGCCTGAGTGTTTTTTTTTACAATGACCTCCTGACTGTACAATATCCTGCTTATTACATGGCTACATGAAATATTGAAATTATTGCTATCATAAGTTGAATTGTAATTTTCCCTGTATATTATGTAAGAAAAGTCCATATAAAACAGACGGTCTAGCAACTAGACGAACACTGCAGTAATAATCCAGTAGCCTAATAATAAGGCTTTCTGAACTGCTCCAGTTGTGTTTGTATACAAAATGAAAGTAGGCCCTATAGTGCCTGATACAGCTGCAGTTTGTATTGCTGGTGTTGCTATTTGTATTTTGTATCGCTAACTGAGAATATACAGTGGGCTACAATTAACTACCTCAGTCCTGCATAAAGTTCTAAATTATTAAACACTGACCAAAGAACCTTTGATCTAACCTGTAATCTTTCAAAAAGCATTATCATATAATTAGCCAGTCGTGATATCATTCAAGAATGTTTAGCCTTTTCTCTTGTTGAGATGCACAGCACGAAGGCTGCGAGATTGCTATCTGAATGTCACAGCAACACACAGTTCACTTCACACACGGTCTGCAGTGCCAGATTATAGCCTAGCAGTGACAGTTACCACAGTGACGGCATAGACACACTGGCTGCCTCCAACTTTTTGTGGAAAAGAGATAAAAGTTGTTAAAATGCCAGCGCTATTGTGACATTTCAGAAGCTTCGGGTGCTTCTAATACAATTCCCTATTTAGTGCACAAAATTACATCCCATGAGTCATCATGATTATCACCAAGAAAACGATGACAGTATAATAGACTAGGATATGGGTTTCCTCAAATATTTCAACCTGACATTTTAATAATATTATATGGTTGAAGATGTACTTTTCGCTGACGTTTTAAAAGCACATTGTTTACATATTCAAACAGAACCACAGAACACATCCTTCTCACTCTGCATTTGAATTTTAATTAATGAGTTTGCCCATTCATACTCAGTCTGGATCCATCCTGAACTAACCCTCCACTTTGTAGCTTATCCCATCAATGTACTTCATCATGGCGTGAGCTGGCAATTATGCATAAGTACATGCTAGGGTGCTATAATTAGGCTCCCTCACAGGCATTTGCAGAACCTCAGGCTAGAATATATATTCATTCATTCGACTAATTTATCACAATCAAAGGATATGGCAATGTCTTATCACCAATATGTGAGACTATGTTAATGCATTCATTACTCTGTGCACTCTTTTCAGATCCTGTCTAGGTTTTGGAATGTTTCATTTTGTATTCATAATGTTTTCTTCATATGTGTCAGTGTTTGCCCACACCTCTCTCTCTCTCTCTCTATATATATATATATATATATATATATTCAGGACTGTACAGTGCGACATATACGTATGTATATACGAAAAAACTGGTCTGTGCGATGAATAAATTTACACAACAACTTACTGACACATAGTAAGAAATGGTTATAAAAAACTGAAACAGAAGTGAAACAAGTAGTAGGAAAGAGGAGAAATAAAAAGCGATACTTATCCTTTGCCGGTGTCCCTGCCCGGTGGAGTCGCACGGTAGGGTCGATAGTCTTTACACTCTTCAGTCTTACCACGAACGCAGCCGCGACCGCTTCCGCGGTAAACTAAGCTTCTTTTTATTCGTTTAACAAAACTCAAATTGAATTCAGCTGGACACACTTTCCTGTTTATCAACAACAACAAAAAAAATGTCCATCTGCTTTATTAAAGCAATAACGGTTAAACATTTAATTCACGTGACACTTTATTTTTTTTTATAGACACTTTATAACAGTACAAGTTATCTGCAAAAACATCAGAACATAGTTTAATTAATGTAATTATTGCATTTAAGAACACTGAAAATTATCAAAAAAAGAATAAAATTGAATTAAACTAATCTTATTTAATTATTTAAAATGCTTTTTAAAGAGACCTTGTCCTCTGGTGTGACATATTTGTCCTGTGGTGTGACAGTACAGGCGACACACCGGTGGACATTATCTGACGATTTTTTGTTGTTGTTGTTGTTTATTTATTTATATAGCACAATTTAATACAACTCACGTTGCCTAAAGT
>NW_015638975.1:1126843-1127973 GCF_001515625.1 Sinocyclocheilus rhinocerous | reverse complement strand
GAAGAGTTAATTGAATTTAAATAATATTTATATATTTATATAGCACAGTTTTTTTTTTAATATAGCACAATTTAATACAACTCGCGTTGCCCAAAGTGCTTCACAATCACAAGCTAAGAAACACAAGAAGATAGCAAAAATATACACACCCACATCACATAAACATTAACCCATTTAAAAAAGCTCCCCATTTGTATTTAAAAGATGTTGTTTTAACATAGTTTTGAACATGGGTAAGGATTTGGCAGATCGAATAGATTGTGGGAGGTCATTCCACAATTTAGGGCCTGCACGAGAAAAGGCTCTGTCACCTCTATGTTTATATTTTGTCCTAGAGCAAAGCAGATGTTGATTTTCTGATCTCAAGGGTCTAGAGGGGGTGTAGATTGCCAACATACTGGACAAATACACAGGAGCTAGATTGTGCAAGACCTTAAAAACAAGTATGAGTGTCTTGTAAATAATCCTTAGTCGTACTGGCAACCACTTTAATGAAATTAATAACGGAGTCACAGATTCTAATTTCTAAATGGTTCATAATTTAGAATATATTTCAAGTTTCAGCCTTTTGTGTCAATTAATGACCTTGCTATTCCGAGCTAACCTGTCATTAGTGGTTAGCAAGACACATTTGCATAATTTTCCATGATTATGTAGTTTAACATACAGTTTTTAATTTAAAAATATAATTTAGGACAGCAGGACAACAAAACGTAACACTTTTGTAGTGGTTCCAAAAAAGTTAAATATTTGAACAATTCTGAGAGAAAAATGGACCATGTGCACATGTCATGGGCTTCACAGGGGGCTTCAGTAACACATGAATGGGGTCCTTCAACTAATTAAAGTTTTCTCTGGAATTGGCCGATTTAAAATCATGATATGGTGTATCATGATTCAGGATAACATCAGGACATGGTTTTCAGATACAAAATGTATCAAGTTCCTATGCTTTCAGAAATATATGGATGAAAAAAATTATTACCATTTACTAAAATAGACACTTGTACAATTATGCCGGAGGTATTTATTAACATTTTTATGTTTTTCTTTTTAATTTATAAAAGTTGTAATTTACTGAATTATGCTTGAGACAGTAACACCATAGGACAATTTTGAGATTTGGCTCA
>NW_015638975.1:1119065-1126756 GCF_001515625.1 Sinocyclocheilus rhinocerous | reverse complement strand
TCAGTATATGGTGTCACACCAGAGGACATGGTTTTCAGAGACAAAATGTATCAAGTTCCTATGCTTTCAGAAATATATGGATGAAAAAAATTTATTGCTATTTACTCAAATAGACACTTGTACAATTATGCCGGAGGTATTTATTAAAATTTTTATGCTTTTCTTTTTAATTTATAAAAGTTCACGCCATAGTCACAATTTTGTCACACCATAGGACAATTTTGAGATTTGGCTCAAAATTTTAAAAAAATCGAATGGCACCACAGCTTTTATAACAACAGGTCCATGTAGGACAAAGAAATATTTAACAATTTACGGCATTTTAAATAACAACAATATTAATTATATTTATTTGTATCTTGTGGGACAGTGAAAATGCCACGTCATGTCAACAACCCATATGTATGTATGTATGTATGTATGTATTTTGAGGTAACACATCATCTAAATTATGGACCATTTATATATAAAATATATAAATAAATAAATAAATAAACATATTTTATGCTATTTTTCAATTAATGCAGTACTTGTGTGAAAAACGAAGCAAAAGTACTTAAAATCCATTGAATGCCAACTGGTGGAAAAAAATATTTATAATTAATATAATATTTATAATTTATAATATTTATATTTTGTTTCATATATATGTTTCGTATCTTTCCGGTTAGGTAAAAAAAAAAAAAATAGTTTTCCTGTCTAAAATGACTGAACAACACCAGAGGGTTAAAGTCATTAAAGTCAGTTCTAGAGCCTATTGTGATGTGCCTCATGACTGTCACGGTGAGCTAAAATAATAATAATAGCTGTAAACAAGCTTGTCTCATAAACAAGGTGAAATAGAGCAGATTTATTCAATTAATCTGGCGTGATTATTTCATTATCTTAATTACATTCTGTGACCTAAAGTCAAAATGCACTAGAGTTCATTCATGAGACATAACATTTGACATTAAATAAGCACATTTTCCTTTTAAGTAAGACTTAATATGTACTCTTTGAATGGCTTCCTTTTCCCTTTCATCTAACCCAAAGGCAAATTTATAGACTGATCACCAGCATGTTAGTTCACCCAGTAATGCAATGTGAGATATCTGAGATAAGATTGGAAGACACAACAGATGTAATTAAAATTTCAAATGCCAACTCAACATTTAAGTCATGTCATTATTTAAATACTGTTATCATCAGTTTCTGTGTTTCCATTATGCCTCTCGTATCAAGCTCAGGTCAGCCATAAATAGTCTCTCATTTTTCTCCACTTCTTGTTGAGCAAAACCCATATAAATGTCTTCTGTGGAACAAACAATTTGAGAATATGTAACATTTTAATGGACAGTGTTCAATAGCTTGCAGTGTTTCTGAAAAATTCAATATTATAATTTAAATTACACTTTCCAGATATGCATTATGCATGTTA
This sequence comes from Sinocyclocheilus rhinocerous, assembly GCF_001515625.1. Classification (NCBI taxonomy): domain Eukaryota; kingdom Metazoa; phylum Chordata; class Actinopteri; order Cypriniformes; family Cyprinidae; genus Sinocyclocheilus; species Sinocyclocheilus rhinocerous. The sequence goes on along the minus strand of NW_015638975.1, from coordinate 1,125,336 downwards.
ATCCACAACCAAATGGAAATAATATGCTCTCACACAATAAAACTCATTTATAATGAACAAAATTCTTATTTTTAATTACTATTTACAAACAGCTAATCATCCAACAGCACCGTACTTCCTTTAGAAATTAACAAAGAGGTAATATAAAGTTTGTAGTGCTACAGCTCCACTTGACATTATCACACATTTTTACAATGCACTTTCAAAAACCTCTGAGGATTACAGAACGGATTCTGTAAAGAGCACTGCAACAGAAGATTAGGTAATGATTCTGGATTTACATATTTCATTTAAAATGGTGCATTTATCAAAAGTTGTTTTTACTTACATTCGGGTAGTAAGTGCAGCTGCATCTTAACTGCAGATCAGTGATCAACGTTTCGATTCAATAATAGACGGACCTCTTTTTTTCCTTTAGTTTTTCCCTATGTATATGGCCTACTTTATTTTGAGTTAGGTTGACGTCTGTGGGTTAAGCTTGCGGGATACTTTGGGGCTCTTTGTGGCCTTGCGTGGGGTCTGGGGACTGGAGGAGCTGGGTGCTGTTTTTCGTTGTAGTAGTGGGCTGCTTGAGCCCTTGGGTCTGGTTGAAGTCTGAAGTGTTTCTGGGGCTTTGAGAGGTTTGAGGTTTAAGAGACCACAGAAGTAATTACATTGATGCTGGATCTGAAACTGCTCGAAAACCTTCGGATTAGCCTCACAAGGAAACCCCTGATACCTACATCAGAAAAAAACATTATGAATGCATCTTGAATTTACAGCATAATATTACAGCACTTTAAATGTTCTTTAATGTTTAAACCAATTAATTAACATACAATACCATTCAGTTTGGGTTTGACCTCTTGTGAAAAAAGTCTCTTTATGCTCACCAAGGCAAGATTACCATAAAAACAGCAATACTGTGAAATAATATTAAGATTTTAAACATTTTTAAACAAATTTAATTTATTCTTGTGATGGCAAAGCTGAATTTTCAGCATCATTACTCCAGTCTTCAGTGTCACATGATCCTTCAGAAGTCATTCTAATGAGCTGACTAGGTGTTTAAGAAACATTTCATATTATTATTACAGTTGACAACGGTTTTGTTGCTCAGTATATTTATGGAAACTGTGATACATACATTTTTCAGGATTCTTTAATAAATAGAACATTCAAAAGAACAGCATTTATGTTAAATATAATTTTTTCTTTTAAAAAAATGGCACTGGCCCCAAACTTTTGAAAGCAGTGTAATTCCAATGTGTAAGTATTAGATGCAGTAGAATGAATATCACCATCAAAAAGCCTGAATGAATTGTTTTAAAAGTACTAACAGGTACCCACCCCTTTGACCTGACTGCTATTCCGATATTTGTCAGTATTGTATCAACTCCTGCAACATGAAAGAAAAACAATAGAATCAGAGTCATCGTTTGAACTAAAAATAGTGCAAAAATACATGCAGAATAATTTGATTTGGATATATTTATTTTTCATTTACCCTCAAGTCTGGAGAACAGCACATTTCCATTGGTCCACTGGTAGATCCAGTGCTGGAGACAAGAACACTTTTGTGCCACTTCTAACTTCTCATTAAATGCCAGTGACCCGGTGCGATCCATTCCACAATACCGCAAATAGACACCCTTAAGCTCTGCCTCCACTGTTGCAGAAGGAATACTGCTCGCTGGCAAGTACATGAAGTATAGAGGGATTACCCTGGAAATATACACAGTCACAGTGACAACAGGATCAGCTAGGATTCTCATATGCTCTTTGACCTTGATATAAAACTACAATAAAATCTTGTGCTTTGCACAGAGCTAAGTAGGTGAAAAAATCTCACTTACTCCAGTGCTGCACCAAAGCTCTCTATCACTCTTGTCTCTGTAGCAAAGATCTTGAAGTACTCTCTAGCCATGTTCTGAATTCTACAGTCCTATCAAATTGTGAGGGATAAACGATAAAACTTATCTTTGAGAAATGTTATACATTTATCCGGACATTTAAAGAACTTGAAACATCGGTCACCTGTTTTGTGATTTGAAGATTCCTTTCAGCCAAGACAGTCTCCTCTCTGCTCTCATATGCAATAGGGCTTCGCACTTTCATAAAACATGAGCTGCCTGACTCAAACACAGGATCTAATCCGTAGATCACTTTCAGCCGTCTGGTTTTGTGCTCACATCCCAGTCCAACCTGAGCTTCTTCTGTTGTGACACGGCCGTAGAACTTTGAGCCCCAGCAACCTGCATCAGCAAGACCTTTACTGAAGATCAGAGGAGTCATCTCAATCTCCTCCCCAACTACATATAAGAGAGAGAGAAATTGTAAAAGGCACAGAGATTTACATGTAGGTACTGAGGGGTAAACAAAAGACTGAAAGCACTATACAGCTGCTATTTATTTATTTTTTTACCTTCCTGGAGCTCCTCACGCAGGAATATATTGGACAGAACTGTCAACAGATGCAACAGACAACACAAAATGCTGTCACAAATAGAACAAATTCTCTAGAACAAATTGTTTGAGAATTATAACATATGGGCAATTCACACAAAGGAACATATTAGAAAGATAACATGGAAAACAGGGGGGGGGGATTTACACTCTGCGCTAAGAAGATACTCTGTGAAATCTTTGCCATATTCATTGGTAATGGTGCATCTGTAAACACCACAGTCTCTTTTGGACATCTGTATAATAGCCAAGCACACTTGAGTCTCATCTCCTGCACTAGAAAAGACAACAAAACAAAATACCATCAGCAGGTATGCTCAGCTTATAATAATACACATAATAATATTGCAAGCTTTATGAACCACCAATCATCATATAAACCAACAGTCAGTAGTGATACTTTAAACCCTGCTGGAAAAAAAAAACAATAGAAACCATCACAGACACTCTAATGGTTCCCACTAAAATACCATTACAAACATTACAAACCATCAACTTTTAATCATTAAAACCATTAAAAAATGGCTTCATGTAGCGTGTTTTGGGACATTAGGATTTAGTGGTTTTAACAAGCCACCAATAGAAGGCAACCAATTATCAGTAGAGGCCAACAGGGTCCATTACAGTTTCCATTAAATGCAGTAAAATTCCCATTATAACCAGTAAAACCATTACAATTTCTGTGATGGTTTCTATTGTTTTTTTCAGTAGGGAAGGTAGGAATCTTAAAAAGAAAAAAAGTACTTAATTTCGAGACTGAATGTTACACTGAATGTAATGATATGATGGAGTTTAGTATGTGACTCATATTGATTGAGTAATCGCTCTGAAGGACTTTGTGATTTATTTACTTTGCCCATCTGAACAACTTAAAAGACCCGAGTCTTAAGGCTATTTGTTCGTGAACTGGACTGTGAAGGTTGCGCTGTATGTATCTGATTCACTACAAAGAACTGGCTCGTAAGAGTCATTAGTAAGTGTAAATCAGACTACAACGCTGTTTGCTTTTGATTTACAGTCGTGAATCGCAACACATGCAGTTGTTGTGTGCTAGGACGTGATTTTTATATTATTTTGCGGTATAATATAATATATTGGGCGCTGAATACCACTTAGAGGTCAGTAAAACGTAAAGAAGTGCGTACCTTCTCTTTATCTCAGCAATTTCCACTTCATCCTTGTACCATTTTATTGTTGAGTCACTTACTATGTTGAAAAACTGACACCAGAGTTTCAGATTTCCAGAGGCATCAAACACCTCTGGTCGGATTTTACGGATAACCTGTGGGACTGCAGATAGTTGAAAGGGAGGGAGAGAGAAAAGAAGATAAAGGGGGAAACAAAGAGTCATAATGGTGAGATACACAGTGGGAACAGTGGGTACTAGCAACAGCAAAGGCCATAAGTGTGATTCCTAGGGAATGCATAAAATGCAATAGCTTTTCTGGAAAAGCAGCTTTTGTGAAATACTTGTCTACATTATTAATTAAAAATACTGTAACTGCTGGAATTGTGGGTCCAGTGTCCATTCCTTGCTGTCTTTACCTTTGAATTGGTTTTCTTTGTCTTTCTCTGCTGATTTGGGCTTAACATTCTCATTTCCTGCAGGTTTGGAGAGGTCAGCCTGGACAGTCCTCCGGGTGAGACGAGGGGAGTGTGTTTCCAATGATGTCTTCGATGGTGAGTTACTGACTGATTGTAATAGAGATGCAGGTTGTGTCTTCAGAGATAAATTGTCCCCCTGATATGAATCTCTTTTTGCTTCTTCAAGACATAGGGTCATTCCTGTTTCACTCTTCTCTGTTTTAGTCCTGGGTAATGTAGTCTTTTGATCGGTCTTGGTGGCAAGCTCACTGTGGGCAGCAGTAGACTTGAAGACCTGGTCTGTAGTCTTCGATGGAATTGTTACCTTACAGGTAGTGAGCTCTGTCACTGCAGAAACTACTTCCTCACCACATTTAATATTTTCTGTCGCGTTTATATGTGGTGCAGCATTTATCTTGGCTGTAGTACTTAGATTTGAACTATCAAAGTCTAATGCAGCCAACTTCAATTGTTTTATGAAGGAGTTTGAATCAGTTTTCAGATGAAGATCTGCTTCTTTAAGATGGTTAATTTCAGCTAAGTCAGCTTCATTGGTCTTTATGCTTTTGTCAGCAGGGTGATGTTGCATAGTGACATCTTTCAATCTAATTAAGTCTGATGCAACAAAGTCAGTGACGCAATGACTTGATTCAGGTCCTTGAATCAGTTTTTCTTGAGTTAGTGGCTGTTGATGAGGCTTGTTGACTTCGGAGGGTTGTGAATGCAGGGAAAGATCAAGCTTTTCATCACGCAGACCTTCAGATTCCAAAACAGCTGTGGTCTTATTCGTGGTGTCTGTGCATTCAGATATATTACCTACTTGCATGATTGTGTTGTTATTTGTCACGTTAGAGGTTACTGTATTCATTTCAGTTCTGGTTTCAACAGCATCTACAGTGTGTTCTGTTTCTGTACTATTTTGAGATGTGCTGTCCACATCTGTTATATATATTGTAGGAATGGTAAATTCTGTGGGTAAAACCTTTGAACGTTGTGAGAGGAATGTAGAGGGGCCAGAATGATCATTGGCTTTTTTTGCAGAGTAACTCTGCATCTCGTGATTAGTTAATTTGTGTAGTTCAGATGTGGTTACATTAGACTGTGCCTGTATGTCCATTTTAGCAACATTGTCTGTAGATTCAAGATAAGTGCTCTGACACTCTTGGGCCTTATTATCTTTCATTTGAACATTAGAGATTGATGAGTCATTCATGGTCTGTGGTTGCACCACATCTGAGTTTGTCGTGCGGAATTGTACAAATTCTGTGACAATGACTTGATTTGTGGAATGGTTTGAGGTTGCCGTTGACTTTCCTTTAGAAACAGATGCAAGTTTTGTTTCACCTTTTAGTTTATCAGACTCTTTGGTGAGTCGGCTTTCAGCTTTGCTATCCTTCTCACACATGTTAGTTAATGTGTCATCTCCTAATGAGGAACTAGCTGTAGTGACTTGGCCGCCTTGAAGCATGTGTGGAATATGACCTGAGGAGATTTTCTCACTCGGTTGAGTGTTTTGAGGCTCAGTGACAAGTGTACTGCTCTTTGTTGATGCGACAGACTGATCACCTGTTCTCAGCTTCTTTCCCTGTGAAACAGGGAGTGTTTCCGTAACACTCGCAGTGACCTCATGCATTAATGAGGGTTGCTGCTTTAAATCCATGGGTGCTTCCTTGAGAAAAGGAGGAACGTCTCCACAAATTGGTGGCTCTGTGGGTTGAGTGTGAGTATCACCTGCAGACTGAAATCATAGAATTTTCAGAAGTTTTATAGGGATAGCTCGACCAAAAATGTTGTTCCAAACCCAGAACACAAAAGAAGATATTTAGAAGAATGTTTCTATTTTTTCCATGCAATGAAAGCCATTGGATCCAAAACAACATTGGACCCCACTGGCTGTCATTGTACAGTCACTGTTCAAAATACAGTATAAACAGTAATATTGTGAAATATTTTTTACAGTTTAAAACAACTGTTTTCTTCTTTCAAGATTTAGTTTATTAAAAAATGTAATCATTACTGTCATTTCTGAACAATTTATTACATCTTTTCTGAATAAAAGTATGATTGAACTGTAGTGTGGACTTTTTTCAAAAGATCTTTTGTGTTCCACAAACAAAAGAAAGTTCTAAAAGTTCTACAGGTTTGGAACAACATGAGAGTCAGCAAAAGAACAGAACAAATGTTTCATCATTTGGGTGAATTATCTCTTTAATATATATCACTCATTGACCTGTTAACAGTT
>NW_015638975.1:1110794-1118750 GCF_001515625.1 Sinocyclocheilus rhinocerous | reverse complement strand
TATATATAATACAAGCGATCAAGACATTTCCTTTATGGGAAGATAATGTACTTATACACACATTTAAAACAGATATACTGGTTCAGCTCAGCTGCACTGTACTAATGCCAGATCCCTAATCGCTGTAAATCTGCAGGGCGAGTCTGCCACTTAGCACTTCAGTTATTAATCTAAAATCAACAGATCATTGTGTTAGCTGAACCTCTGTAATATTATCACTTGATTATCTCTCATTTAGCTAAGATAAGATAAAAACGAGAGAATATAAGTGGATTCAACATTACTTTATTTGACAGACCCCACATTAGATAATGTGAATTCCTTAATTATATGATTACAAGTTAGAATGAGAAGCCACCCGTTTCCAGTTGACTAGGTCTATCTTTGTTTCTTATTTAGCATCTACTGCCTTGGGGAAGCTGTTGCACTGCCCATATTTAGAGAGTATTTTAAGGCTTTATGAGATCAGAGGGGAATGTGAGATATTAAAAGGAGAGCAGCTGGTCTGTCCACAGCACTTATGGCTTGCATAGTAAAGTTTTATTTTGTATCTACTTTTAAAACGTCATGTAGCAACAGGTGATTAGGGACAACAAACATATTTGATGGATCTCTGGATCTCTATACTTCCATGTGCCCTGAAGCCACAAAGTGCGTAATGGGAATATTATCATTGTCTGTTTCCCTACTTGTCATATAAGATGGGTCTTGTCACATCATCAAAGTCATGCTTGCGGCTCTATTTATAGTTTATGATTGTGACTTAGGGGGGGTTACTGGTCTCACTACCACCGGGAACATTACACTCGCATGAGGTCACGGCCAGAGCATGAGGAAACACTCACCAAGCTCCTAAGAGAGCATGCAGACGCATTCCTCTCCCCTGTGTCCACGTTGACGTCATTCCCACCACAGGAATGAGGAAAGATCCTCACACATGTACCTACTGGAGTTTTATTTCTGTGGTCATCAAAATCCAAGAGCTTCTTGTCTATAACTCTTGCATTACAGTTCTGGATAGTATCTAGAGCTTGATGTTGGAGGTTTAATGTGCTTTTGTCAGATGATTTAGTTAGCTTTGTGTACTCAACCACCTTGTTCATCTGGGTTGTCATGGAAAACTTCAGTGGCAGTTGTTTCTGGGTTGTAATGGGCTTTTGAACTCTCTTTGATTCTGAGGAACTTTCCTTCGCTTTCTCTGACTGTTTATCATTCTTTTTTGTGTCTGTTATGTCCACTTTGATTCTTGACTCAGTCACTGAAGTGATCTGAGCACCTTGAGCTCGCTTTGATTCCTCTGAGACACTTTTGTTCACTTTCTCTGACTGTTTTTCATTCGTTTTTGTGACTGTTACGTCCATTTTGTTTCTAGATTCAGTCACTGAGGCAATCTGAACACCCTGAGCTCTCTTTGATTCTTCCGAGACACTTTTATTGACTTTCTCTGACTGTTTTTCATTCTTTTTTGTGTCTTTTATGTCCATTTTTTTACTTGATTCAGTCACTGAGGCAATCTGAGCACACTGAGCACTCTTTGGTTCTTCTGAGACACTTTTGTTCACTTTCTCTGACTGTTTTTCATTCGTTTTTGTGACTGTTACGTCCATTTTGTTTCTAGATTCAGTCACTGAGGCATGGTGAGCTCTCTTTGATTCTTCTAAAGCACTTTTGTTTACTTTTACTTGCTGTTTTTCATTCTTTTTTGTGACTGTTATGCCAATTTTGTTTCTTGATTCAGTCGCTAAGGCAATATGAGCACCCTGAGCTCTCTTTGATTCTTCTGAAGGACTTTTGTTTGCTTTCACTGACCATTTTTGATTCTTATTTGTGGTTATGTCCATTTTAATTCTTGATTCAGTCACTGAGGTGATCTGAACACCCTGAGCTCCCTTTGGCTTTTCTGAGACCATTTTGTTCACTCTCTCGGACTGTTTTTCAGTTGCTTTTGTGTCTGTTATGTCCATTTTGTTTTTAGATTCTGTTGCTGATGTGATCTGAGCACCCTGAGCTCTTTTTGATTCTTCGGAGAGACTTTTGTTCGTGTGTGCTGAACTTTTTTCACTTTTTCTTATGTCTGTTATGTCCAATTTGTTTCTAGATTCAGACACTGAGGCAGTCTGAACATCCTGAGCTCTCTTTGATTCTTTTGAGGGGCTTTTGTTCACTTTCACTGATTGTTTTTCACTTATTTGTCTGTCTGTTATGTCCATTTTGTTTTCATATTCAGTCAAGGAGGTGATCTGATCGACAGAGTTCTGTACTTCCATCTTCTCAGTGGAAGCCCCACTCTCATTCATTATCTCTTCACTTCTTCCAGTCTGTCTGTTTTCCTTAATTCCCTCTGTTGCTTCTGTTGAGATTTTGATCTTCTTCTTGACGTAATGCTCATTAGTTTGTTTGCTGGAGGCATTATGCACGGTATCATGGATATACGTTAGCCCTTGGCCATCTTTGTCTCTGTTTGTGATCATTTCACAGTTTGAGATTTCATGAACAGATGCCGCTGCTGACTCTTGAACTGGAGGTGTTGGACTGAGAGCATCCACCTCCATGGCTTTCTCCTCTGAAGGGCTGCCAGCCGCTCTGGTCTCCATGGGGGACCTACGTTTCCTTTGGGCTCTTTCAGGACTGCTCACCCTGACGTTCTCGTGGGCTGCTGGGACATTTTCTTTGCCTGCATTGCGGGGCTCCTCCTGCTCTCGACGTCGGTTCTCATTTCGCAGTTTAAGCTTTGCAAAGTAATTTTGATGAATCTTGTACTCATTCATTGTTCCCACCTCCAACACCCCTGAACATGACACGATGCCTCGACTGTTCTGTGCTGATGCTTGGTAAATTGCAGCATCCTCCAGAGTACAGCTAAGATAGAAATACACACAGTTAAATGTTCACTAAACAGTAATCAAAACAAGAAAACTGTTTCTCAGAAAACAGCATACTTGTATATTTGGAGTGTATGTGTCTTGTCATCGCGTGAAATTTCATATTTGGGAAGGCCGCAGTATCTGTCCAGCTGTACATCATCTTTGTACCATGTCACCTCAGGGACTGGGTGGCCTGCAAATGTGATGGTTAAAATTAAAGACTGGGGAACAGGAAGTTTGGACAACTTGTTCCACAATGGATTCACTTGCTTTAATGGGATACCTGAGACCACACAGCTGAACTTGATGTTAGCGTCTTCAGACACAGCTTTGGATTTTAATGTGGTCTCAAATGTTGGCTGTATCTCCTCAGTTAATTGGGCCATGACACTGCAGAGAGTGTTCCTAAAAATGGAGGTAAATATTGTAATCGATCTGAGGTTAAATATGTATTACTAATTTGCTTTATCATCAGCAGAGCACTGACATCACTGTCATCATTATTGTTAGCATTCATGCAAAGTAAGATTTACAGTGTTTATATTGGCTAGGTCAGACACAATATTAAAATAAACAGAAAATTCTAAAGATTAAAAGTGTATATCAAACTCTTTGTTAGATAGGTGTTGCGTGACTTTGTATAATTGTAGGTAATTCAGATGTCACTGCATCATTAACATCCTTATGATAAGCATTTTCTTTTCTTATTAACCTTACAGTAAGTTAATAAATGGGTGTTTCTTCAAATGGGTGTTTCTTCTATGTCCCTTTCATTGCCATTTCTATGTTCCCTACGCCCCTTTCATTTTTGTTATATGAAGCCATACATTTCATATTTTCATCAGTCGTTCATTTTGAAATGCCTTTTATGTATAGATATTTTTATAGATATTTTATCGATTTTATTCTAGACAAACACGTCTGCAAGGAGCAAATGAAATGAAATTGAAATGAAACATATGTGAATAAAAACAAGAAAAATTAAGATTAATATAACTTGTGAGATAAATATTTTTACTGTGCATCATTTATGATCAAGATCTAATAACATGAAAACTCTGGATATTTTTCATACTTTGTTTATAATTTATGTCATCGTCACTAAAACTATGATAACTTTTCTGAACACATTTAACTTTTGTCTCACAGAAAAAAATTACACAGTGTAAAAATTACACAGGGGGTGTTTTCCCCCACTCTACCCCAACTTATATAATGCATGTTATATAAGCAAACCGCTGCTGGTGTGGTAAACTGCACACAGGTAAACACTAAAAGTCATTTATTGAGGCTGGCACTGCAGACTACCTATTTATAACATTATGACCTTCACACAAGCCTTTCAAGAGTTCGACTGACCAGTGGTGGAGCTCTGAACTATTGGCAGTAAAGTAAGAAAATGACTTCTCTCAGTGAGGAAACAGAATCCCTGAATCACTCTGTATTTTAGGCAAACACATTCTATTTTTTCATTTATTTGTTTGTTCAGAATTAAATGTCATGTAAGCTAGAATTCATTTATAGTCTGAGGAAGCTTATGGCTTTTAGTATGCATTATTTATGTACCGTTTATGTAGGCCTGTCTATTTAGATTGTTGTTTAAGTACCATTGCATTATTTATAACACTCACTATAAACATGTACATTTAGAAAGCAGTCATTTAACAGATGCTTTTATCCACATATTACAGGGACAGCCCAGGTTTAGGCTTAAGTGCTTTATACAAGGGCTCAATAGTGTGGGCTCATGACTCACTCACAGGGATCAAACAAGCAACCCTCTAATTACTAGCCCTTAACTTTAATATGTATCTATATGCTTTGTAAGGATAGAAGTCATAATGTTTAAGCTTTTAATGATACTTTCAGTTACGCATTAAATGCATTTTACATCAGGAATCAGAAACCTATACCTGCTTTCAGATCGAACACTGCTCAGGTAGCTCCTACAGCCAACCCTTCTATTCTGAGAGCTGATATCACTGCCACCGTAGTAAGACCTTCCATCACTCGAGAGCGAACGGTTCATCAGCCTTCTGGAACTCATCTTCTTAGTCTATAAGTGTCCACTCAAAGTCAGCTGCCTATATCCAGCATATATTCTTAAAGCCTGTCCACAAGAAACTGCAAAAGAAAGTTAGAGAGACCAGCAAGACTCTTCTGTCATCACAGCCAGCATCCCAGCAGTAGATTCTCCATATGTTTTCGTCTTTACTTGGACACTCAGGGGTGCGCTCTAAGCTCAGTGTTTTCTTTCTGTGCTGTTGGACTCCTGGGGTGGTGCACCGGGGCATAAGACTCTACTGTTTCCAATCAGTCTGCAGCTTGCGTGGCCATGAAGGATAATTATAGCAAGGCCACAAATAGGCACACATGCACATTGCATTTTCCAAAACCGACTCATTAGCTTTTTTTTTTTTTTTTTTTTGCTGTCAACTAAAACATCCATCTCTTACTGAAATCCATGATGGAAGTCCTTAAATTATTTTTTCAAGGTCAGTACATGGCCAGTACCACTAACGTAAGTCCTGTAGTAACCCAGCATAACCTTTAAATGGACTGCCGATTCAAATAAACCTGCTTGTCTGCCTGATGGCATTTCTCTGAGCTCCATTAATGCAGACTATAAAGTGAGGCATTTGAAGACATGGGGTTCCTTTCCAAGCACCATGAAGCTGTAGTTACACAGACATCTCATGATGGGGTCCTGCTAGTTTTCATCCAATATGCATTAGTGGAAGTATGATAAGCTTGTGAAGGATTTGGACCTGTGGTGCCGCATGCAGGTGAACATCAGGTCACACCAGGATCCCCTGAATCCTTTTTATGTCATGGGTTCAGTCTGTATATAGACACCATCATTCACAAGTTTGGGGTCAGTAAGATTTATAATAGTTTTGAAAGAAGTCTCTTATTCTCACCGAGGCTGCATTTATTTGATTACAGTACACTAATATTATGAATCATTATTACAGTTTAAATAAAACAGTTGTCTATTTTAATTAATTTTGAAATGTAATTTATTCCTGTGATGGCAAAGCTGAATTTTCAGGAGCCATTACTCCAGTTTTCAGTGTTACACAATCCTTCAGAAATCAGAAATACAGTTTTTCAGCATTCTTTGATGAATAGAAGTAAAAAAAACTGAATTCATTTAAAATAATCATTATAATCTATTTGTAAAGATAGGTCAGTTCCGTCATCATTATCAAATTGTGAATAAAATACCTGGTGTCTTTTTGTAGCTATGTCTACAATGAAAGAAAATGTCAGCTTAAACCCAAAGCCTAAATAAAATAAGCATGTATATTTTTCCATTATTAAAGCCCAGATAATAACATGTAGTATATAATTCAGTTGTTTTGTAGCACTGACAGTTACTTTGCACCGGTGTTACTCTGAGCTGTGAGCAAAGGGAGTTATTGAAATTCTATGACCAAAGCACATAAACATTCAAGATGGCACTGTGACATTCCAAAATATGTTTGAAACAAGGCTGGATAATTTTAGGTTGACAGTGTTGTGTTCAGTCTACTCCTTTTTGACTTTTCCCCTCACCTCTACTTTTTAACTTTTATTTAATTTTATTGTCTGTTTAATGTCTAATCTCTTCTCTGAACCAAAAAAAAAAAAAAAAACTTTGTGCATTCAGTTAAGTAATATCCAATATCTAAAACGTCTGAGGTAAAATGATCCAGTTTGAGGATTTACATAGAAAATATGGTATCTTTGACATATTTTGTAACATATTTTGACATGAATTTCTTTATATGAGCTCACCCCTCCCGTTAGGTTTGCCAGAACATGAGCAATATGTGAAAATCTGTTGGGAGATTTCTGATTAAAGGAGTGTTTCTGCCGACTAGTGGCAATGGCTTAACACTGCAACGATTACCACAGCGATCACTCTACTAGTCTGTAGACTCCGATTGATTAATCAAATTCATTAAGATATTAGTTAAGGTCATTTACCATGCACTTTCACATCAGTAGGTTACACTTGTTTATAGAAAATAAGACCATTTGGAGTAGTTTCTGGTCCTACGATGTCTCAGAGGATCTCAGCAAGGTTACTGAAAATGATTTAATTATTCCAAAATAGTTCAATAACAATGTTGAGAAAGGACAGTTCCAAGGCAGTTTCTTAAAAAACTAAAAATAGAACCAAGATCACGTACTACAGACCAGGCACGTGCAGAGAGGGTGCGATGGGGGGCTTGAGCACCTGCCCCTTTTCCCCTTGATGCCCAAAGTGCCCTTTTGTCAAGGCAATTTTTTTTTTTTTTTTGTAATTAAACGCCATTTTGTGAAGGCCAGCCCAATCTAACTATTAATAAAATGAATGAATAATAATTTAGTCGTAAATAAAATTATCCACATGATGATGACCTTTCACCTGACGATCTCATCAAGGACTATCCCTCACGTTCAGACACCTTTAATGTAGCGCACTACCAGGATGCCTTCATAATGTCCGCGGCTGCCGGTAAGTGCGGTTCTCAGCGGAGCGGTGTGCTTGTATACTTATATTATTAAATTATTATTATTATACAAGAACTGCGTGAAGAGAGCATGCACAGCTGTTGTTTATATTGCTGTTTGTAGCCTGTGGAAGTAAGGTTAGCTGCAGCAAGGGGCTATAATATTTTTGTTCAATATTTTCCTAATGACAATTTTATGATCTGTTTATAAAGGCTACTACGAGCACCTTTTCCCCATTTTTATCACAGAGTAAGTCAGGAAATTTAGAGTTTCTATAGGCTACTAAATGATATGTCAATCAGTACTGCATTATTCATAAAGTTTATTTATTACCTGGAGATAACTTGAAAATCACACATAAACCATATATTTCCGCAATCGTGTGTTTATTGTCTTCACGTTTTTTTCTGCTTTTTATTCAGCTCAGCTACAGCGATAGCCGGATGCTTTTGTCCATATTAGGGTTTCCTGCACGTCATAAGTCATTCCTTCTATGAGTCTGTTTTGGACTTTCTGCACGAGAGCGCCCTCCGGCTTCGAGTATGAATTAAACATACACTGCATGAGAGTGTTGAGCGCTCCAGATATTCACTTCTCCTCATTTTGGATA
>NW_015638975.1:1086391-1110784 GCF_001515625.1 Sinocyclocheilus rhinocerous | reverse complement strand
AGTGGCGTAACATTTCCGTCTCACGCTTGAGGTATTCGGCCAATCATAACGTACTGGATAGCTGGCCAATCAGAGCATACCTCGCTTTTCAGACCAATGAGGTTTGTAAAAATCGACGCGTTTCAGAAAGGCAGGGCATAGAGGAGAAACAATAATGTACAGTATGTGGAAAATAATGTGTTTTTTGAACCTTAAACCGCATAAACACATTTCATTACACCAAATACACAAAATAATGTTCTTGTTAGCAGCATCATATGACCCCTTTAAAATTAAATATTAAAAATGAAGCTAACGTTCTACACACAGCAATATAAACATTATTTTAAAAACATATTTATTTAACTTTTAAACTTAAAATGGTCTTTTCTGTTCTGTGTTTCTTTTTCAAAACTGCGTCACGGCATTTGCTGCTATCAATACAGAAGCATCCGTTTCGATACATGTCTCAGCAAGGAGCACAACCCTATTAAAAGCCGTGCTCCATGTGCCCCTTTTATACTTTGAGCACCTGCCCCTCCAAAGGTCTCTGCACGGCCCTGCTACAGACCTTGGCATTTCTCATTTGTTTTTTAATGGGCTTGTCAGTAAAACTCATAAAAACTACAGAAAAGTCATTTAAATTTGGTTTGGAGAAGGTTTATTTATTTTTTTAGAAAAACATAAAAATAAACTGCTTTAATGTATTCTTGGTACAACACAGGGTAAACCATTTATGGTATGAAACAATAAAAATAAAGGTGATGAAATTTACAGAAAATAATAATCTGATGCTATACAGTGAGTAGGAAGATCACTGGGCTCAGGCACAGCCAAGTCATTGTATAACAGTGATTCATTATCCATTCAGTTTGTCTACTGAGCTACAGCATTTTTTCGTTTCAGTCTGCTATTGCTTTGAATGAAACTTACAATCTGAAATGGCTGAAACAGTGTCCATCGCCATCAGTAACAGATCTGAAGAATTAGTCAGTCACAGTATATGGGAGCTGATTTATAGTACGACCTGCAGCTTGCAACCAACGCAGCGCCACACAAGCAATCAGCTAATTCTGAGGTTACTGAATTTATAATGCAGTTCTGAACCATCACGTTGCTATAGGTTTAAAAAACAAACAAAAAAAAAACACTTTTCTGCTGGCTTATCCGTGTCATTTATATTGCTTCATTTCTTTCACATGATAATTACCACCACAGAGACACACATATCAGGATCTTGCTGTAGGTGTTCTCATCTGTGCCATCGTTGGTATTGTTGCATACTTTTTTCTAGTTTTACTAGACTACTCTATGAAGCTACACACAAGCGACACACACAGTAGATAAAAGATTTACATAGGAACACTATGTTCCTTTCTAGGCTTTTTAACCCCCAAATATGATTCATAGGATATTTGCATTTGCTGCAGGCCTTACATTTCGAGAGTACCAATGAGTTCCAGTTACGTTTTATTTTATTTATTTATTTTTTACCAAAAATATTTAAATGAGCATAGAGCTGTGATTATGTCCATAGACCTTTGTGTCTTATATTTACCATCAGTTTGTAATTTAAATTAAATTACTCTGCCACTAGTCTTACGGCCTTAACAATACAACTCTTTACTATTGAATGTGTCTCATGAAGGCAACAGAAAAGTAATAGAAAAGTAACATATTTTGGTTTAAGCTGAAAATGCATTTACCAATTCAACCATTGTGAGTCTATGCCTTTAGATAAGATCATTTCATAACCACACAACTGGTAAACCAACAAATTCATCATCACCTACAGAAGATATTTGTCACATTTTCATTTTGATAATTAAGGTTGTGCAAG
The DNA here is from genome assembly GCF_001515625.1 of Sinocyclocheilus rhinocerous. Classification (NCBI taxonomy): domain Eukaryota; kingdom Metazoa; phylum Chordata; class Actinopteri; order Cypriniformes; family Cyprinidae; genus Sinocyclocheilus; species Sinocyclocheilus rhinocerous. The sequence continues at coordinate 1,108,965 of NW_015638975.1, read as the reverse complement.
TAGACGAATGAGGTCTCTAAAATTATGCATGAATGCATAATGTTGCATGGAAAAATAATTGAACAAATTATAGATTATTCCTTTCAGAAATAGTTTAAACTTTCAAACATTTCACATTGCTTTGTCTTTCTGGAGCACTTTCTTTACCCTCTTCAGAACTTTCTTTACCCTCAGTAGGCCACCATCTACCACTAAATATCAGTGTTCATTTGTATAGGATAGCAATAGGAAGTATAGTTATTTTTTTCACTCTGGGTTAATACAGTATTTAAAGGTTATGTGGGAAATTTGTGATGACCCATACCTTAGTGTTAACATTTATACAAATGTATTCTCTGTAATACTTTACCTTGAGGTTGAACTCATTAATCCATTAGGTATCATGAACTAAAAATGAGCAACGATTTCCACTGCATTTACTAATGTAAGTTAATTTATGTATTATCTATTATTCATTGTTAATTTATGTTTGTTCATTAATCTTAATTTACCCATACTGTATATTGAAAGGTTAGAGATGTTAAATTAACATTAGCCAAGATGAATGAATGATTATTCAATGTTAGTTTATCATACCTAATGTTAACAAATTAAACCTTGTTATAAAGTGTTAATAAATTCACATCAAAACATTACTGAAGCTCCACTAAAAGAGAGAACCCTGTCAGTGGCTTTGATCCATACTATCGACAAACAGTCCTGTTTTAGTATGGTATGGATCAAATATACACCCTATACCAACATTTGACACTTACAAAAAATCATCCAAAAAAACTCATGCTCAAGCTTACATCCGACGTTAGAGGGATAGTTCACCCGAAAAGGTCAAGGTCATTTAAGACAATTCTGATGAAATTCTGTCATCATTTACTCAACCTCATATTGTTTAAAATCTGTAAGACTTTGGTTACTCTTCAAAACACAAATTACGGTATGTTTAATGTCTTTAAGTCCTTTTTGGATCTTCTAAGTTTTGGTTACCTGGACATACAGTGGAGGGACAGAAACCTCTCAGGTTTTATTTAAATATGTGTTTTGCAGATTAACTAAAGTATTATGTGGGAGTGTAAAATATGATAGAATTTTAATTTTTGGGGTGAACTATCCCTTTATTGGCTGTCTATTTTCTGACCAATAAAGGCATCTTTGTCTTTGATTGCAGTATGAGGTCTTGCTCGTCACAGTCTGGGTGAACATTCTTTGAGTGTAGATATTATATTTAAATGGTAGATACATTACAATTGGGTGACGGCAGCATTTAAAGAGCTATACATACCTTTTTTTTACCCGACTATAAAGTAGTGCTGCAGAGAACAATTTCACAATAACTAGAGCTGAAACATACACAGTTTTCTCGTCTTGGCATGGTATTAGGAAGTCCAAGGCTTTGGCTATGTAGATAATAGTCATTTCATTTTGATTTCATGGTACCATTATATTAATGCTCAGAATGTCTCACTCGTAGACTACAGACTACTCTCTGAGGAGACAGAGAGGGGTGATTCCACGCTCATTTATTAATGAGATGCCCACCCATCCAGCGCAACTTGCAGGCCAGCCAGCGCCTAAGGGGGCAAAAGTATTCATAGTGGAACTGCTGGAATTCGGGTGTCCTTCGGATGTCCCTAAGAAAGGCCAAGTCCAGCTCAGACTCTGTTAGCACAATAAGAAGTAGAAGGAGGGCAAAGAGCAGAGCCAGGGTCACTAAGATAAGATGTGCCAAACTACTGATGAACTGATTCACCCCTTCTTCTGGGCCATGTTGGGTTGGCCTAGTCTTCTCCAGTTGAGAACGTTTCCCTTTGGGTTTGACGCCCTGTGGCCTTGCCTGGTTTTGAGTACACAGTTCTGTTCCTCCTTCCTCTTGATTCCTGCGGGGGCCGTTTGTGTGGCGAACCTGAGCCAGGTCTGAGGGGTCGTTGGACACCGGTGTGGGAAGCACACTATCAGAGGGACTGTAAGAGTCCTCGGAAAATTCAGCTGTTCCGTGTCCTCCCTCGGCTCCATTTCCATAGGAGCGTAGGAATGAGTTCCCATTGGAGACCGATCGGACTGGCGTGGAATGGCCACTGTCGCGCAAGGACTCCAGACCTGAAATACAGTGAGGATGTTCAGTGGTTGTGTTTCATGTTGATGTGCTTTCAGGTTTCTGTGCCATTCATAATTTGAATCGAGGTAGCAAACAGGATGCAGAACTGCAATTATACATTTGATGTAAGAAACTGCAATAATTGTAATTTTTAGCTAGAAAAGGGCTTTGACAAGAATGAAGTCTTGACAAAATGTTGTCTAAAAGTAAAAGAGTTGATCATTTTAATGGTCTTATATGAACCGATTTCAAATAAATGCTGTTCTTTTGAACTTTCTATTTTTCAGTAAATCCTGAAAATATATCACGGTTTCAACAAAAATTTAAAACTTTATGTATTTATTTATTTGTTTGTTTGTTTATTTATTTATTTTTACTTTTTCTTTCTTTCTTTCTCTTTTTCTTTCTCTCTCTTTCTTTCTTTCTCTTTTTCTTTCTTTCTTTCTCTCTTTCTTTCTTTTTCTTTCACTCTTTCTTTCTCTCTCTCTCTCTTTCTTTCTTTCTTTCTTTCTTTCTTTGAGCAACAAATCAGCATACTGTATTAAATCAGAAGACTGAGTATTTCCCTCTCAGGAATACATTACATTTTAAAATACAGAAAACAGTTATTTTGAATAGTAATAATTTTTCAGAATATTACTGGATTTTTGATCAAATAAATGCAGCCTTGGTTAGCAATATTGACCAGGATGGAGGAACACTTAATTTCTAGAATGCTATAACCGGTTACATTTCAGTAATTCAGAATACTACACTTCCTTTAAATACCAATTCAACTTCCTATGTGGTGTAGCCAGTTCTTTTCAAATTCCAACTGATGAATTAAAAGGGAGCCAATTAATACATTCAGAATTTTACCCAACTCTAATGTATTATACTGATTTCATAAACGTACTGCAACACTGGTCTATATAATGCTCAAAAGTATTAAAATAGATCATTAAATTAAAAGTTGTACATTGGTATGGCAAGATAAATGTGTGGCAATCTACTTCAGCACATTAGTATCCAAGCTTTCTCCATATACAGTATCTCACAAAAGTGAGTACACCCCTCACATTTTTGTAAATATTTTATTATATCTTTTCATGTGACAACACTGAAGAAATGACACTTTGCTACAATGTAAAGTAGTGAGTGTACAGCTTGTATAACAGTGTAAATTTGCTGTCCCCTCAAAATAACTCAATTATTTTTTAGCCATTAATGTCTAAACTGCTGGCCACAGTTCCAGTAATCCATGTCCTTAGTCTGCTTGTCTTCAGCAAACGGTGTGCGGGCTTTCTTGTGCATCATCTTTAGAAGAGGCTTGCTTCTGGGACGACAGCTTTACAAAAATGTGAGGGGTGTACTCACTTCTGTGAGATACTGTAATTGATATGCCCAACTTGCAGAAAGTTTCAGAAAGTTTGCTGAGCTAGACGCAAGAAAAGTAATTAATACTACCCGGAGTCAAATGTCCCAACCAAATATAGCTGAAAAATAACCAAATAGCAGCTTGCAAATTCCAACAAATTGGTTAAACATTGTTGCAACAAGTTCTCATGTATTTAATAACAGCAAGCCTTGTGACGTCAATGATACATTGTATATTAACATTTATTCACAAGCAATAAAGCAAGAAAATGTTATTGCGAAAGGAGAAATAAAAATTGATATGTACTGATGAATTTAACTATGATGTAAATATAATAAGTGTATATATAGATCTAATTAACCACAAGACAACACAGGAAAATATAGCTCCACCCACCATCCATAAAAGCTACACACAATCCATGCTAACAATGGTCACACTCTAATCCGCTATATATGTGCACATTCAAATGCAGTCACACTAAAATAAGTTGAACGACCAGCTGTTACAAACGACCAGGAACTTTACCTCCAGTGCTGGTGGGTTGAACACCAAGTCTAGATGAAGCTCCAGAGGAAGTGGAGGAGCTGGGCAAGGACGGGAACAGAGGCATAGCCCCCAGAGCTTTCCCTAATAGCCTAGGTCCCATCGTCAACACCCGTACCTTCACATCCCGGTAACAGTGGTTGATCATCCGCAGGTGAACGTTCACCTTTGTCTTAATCCGTATGAGACACTTCACCATGGTTTCAGAATGTAGTCGCTAACGTGTGTGATGTTCTCAGCCCTGCGTAAGTGTATCACCACTAGACCCTGTGCCTCCCTCTATCCTCCTGAACAAAAACGACATAACACAATGTTGTGTGTGTGTTTGTAAAAGTGAGTGTGAGAAAGCGAGAACACCTTAAAGCCCTAAAGCTCCGTGAGTCCCTGTATGCCCAAAAGCCCAGCTGCCTGCACCAACCCCCTCAAACCCATTATGGGCTGTAACAAAGGAGCACATACACAACACACACTCATTCTGACACAAACCACATGACATACATGGACAGGCTCTCTATTTATAGACTGTGTAATAATAGCACTGTTGATTCTTTTAGTTGGACAAGTTTGTCATGTCAGTCCTCATTGTCTCTGTATTTTCTTGTGTATGACACAAATTGTCAGCCCACATATAGGGCATGTGAAGCCATGTATTTTTTGTCAGCATTTACTTTGTATTTTAATATAGTAAATGATTGTGAATAAACCGGTACATGTTATTGCAAGCACTTTGTGTCTGTTGTACTTTAGAAGTAGACTTTCTGTACAGAGCATGTACTAGAATAAAACTAACTTCAAACTCAAAATATAAAACACTTATATAGTACCCTCACACGCAAACACAACCATGATGGCAGTTGGCAGTGTCAGTAAAGTGACTGGAACAGGTGAACGTCTGGTCACATTGTGCACAATGAGGGCAGCTCTCGTGTTACACAGAGCAATAGAGAGAGATGGAGTGTAGTGTATCCTATCCCTGTCAAGAGCACTCTTTTGTTAAGTGTAATCTTTGGGGTCAGTAAGATTTTTTTAAAGAAATTAATATTTTTATTCAGCAAGGACAAATTAAATGGATCAAAAAAAGAAATCAAAAATTGCTTTCTACTTAAATATTAAACAGCACTGTTTTCGCCATTTATAATAAGAACATTTCTTGAGCTGCAAATAAGCATAGAATGATTTCTAAAAGATCATGGGACACTAAATACTGGAGCAATGGGTGCTGAAAATTCAGCTTTATCGCAGGAATAAACTGCATTTCAATTTCAATATTAAAAAAAGAAAAAAGAGTTATTTTAAATTGTAATAACATTTCACAGTATTACCATTTTTGCTGTTTTTTTATCAAATAAATAAGAGCATAAGGGATTTCTTTCAAGAATATAAAGAAATCTAAGCAACCCCAAACTTTTCAACAGTAGTCTATGTGCTTTTTAATTAATTGTGTGTGTGATAAATGATATATTTAAAAAATAAAAAAAAATAAAAAGAAAACACTTCACCCTGAATTGTAATTTCACAACTGCATTGTAAATTGTAATTTATTTTTTATTTTTTTTTATCTATTATTAAAATATTGGCAACAAGGGTCGGGCATTAAAAACCTACTGCAAGTTATATTCCAATAAGGACACAATAATGAATCCAAGTGGAAAGATAAAACAACCCAAAAATCTATGGAATGTTTTTATTACGGTATATAGTCACCCCATGAGAGGGAAAAAAAACGTTATACCACAAGATGGCAGCATTTCAGTGCCAATGGACTAACATCTTTTGCCTCGAGTTGCATTGAATTCCGAAGACACAGAATGCACTAACATTGTTTTTCTAGTCACAAATCTGCTTGCTACCTCCATTCGAATTCAATTTAGTTTTTGTTCTTAGAAAGGAGCAGTATATGCTAAAGTTGGTGTGTTTGTGTGTGCACAGGTTTGACTATAGGCTACTTGTGAGGTCCCAACAGTCCTCACTATTCGAAAATGTCTTCACTAACCCAGGTGAAAAAAAGTGCACTTCCATAATATACTTTAAGTGCTCTATTTTCACGCACTAATTTTGTACTTAATATACTAAAAATGATTCTTTAGTACTTCTTAAGAGAAACTTAAGATCATCTAAGTGTACTCAACTGTGCTATTTTGGGACACCATGAATATGAACTAAAATGCACTTTTAACATACCATTTCTCTGTATTTAAAAAATGTATTTAGTTACCCCTTGTAGTACACTTGAACCATCTTTCATACACTAGTGCACGCTCAAGTGTACAAGTGGTGACTAAATACATTTTTAAATTCAAAGAGAGTATGTTAAAAGCACATTTTAATTCATATTCATGGTGTCCCAAAATAGCACAGTTGAGTACACTTAGATGATCTTAAGTTTATCTTAAGTACTAAAGAGTCATTTTTAGTATATCAAGTACAAAATGAGTGCGTGAAAATAGAGCACTTTACAGTTTTTCTCGATTGCTAACACACTATAACTGATTCATTTGGCCCAATTTTCCCAACCATTCATACATTTCTCGAAACAAAGACACGTTTCTCAAAACTTTTAACACATTTCACCTGTTTGCACACACGTTCCAATTTGCTCTACACAAAAACACCATCATTTTGCACAGGTTTAACCATGTTCTCATTCAGAAAACACAAACACACAATATAATTAACTCAACCATCAAAAAATGAACTCAAACAGTGCACATTTATCCATGTGTGAACATTAAGCAGCAAAACTGCTGACACACCAGTCAGAATCTTAGGATGATATAAAAAGGAGCACAAGTGATTATGAGTTTTGGAAAATGAATCCTGGTAGTGGGAAACAAAGAGGAATAGGAGGGGAAAATAAAAATGAAGGGGATGAGGTCAAAGGATATTTGTTCCTGATGAAATACAAAGCATATCTATGACTAACAGCTCTCATTTTTAAATGACAGTAAACGTTTCTTAAAGTTTATTGCTGAATTTTAGTGTATCTGCACCCCTCTATTTATGTTGTATACTGTAACAGTCATTGACTAGCAAAAGGATTCCTATTTCCCAAAAGGAGGTTTTTGTAACAGTGTTTTGAATTGATCTCACTAGTGTTCTCTAGGCCGTGAAGTAGTGTGTGTATTTGACAGGTTTGTGTATCATCTGAGGCCGTAGTTTGAGTCTGACAAAAGAGAACATGTTTTTGACTAAACTATTTGATTTGCACAAGTTAGTGTAGTTTTGAGTTTGTGTTTAATACTGTAGTACATGTTGTACACCCTCAAACTCATTACTGTTGAATCGATTTGTAGCCAAGTATGTACTGTATTTGTGCAGAACTGTCTAGGGGAGGCAGAGAAGTCTTTTGTCAGAAGACTTAGAAACTGCTATAACAAATAAGGATACTACCAATATTGTAATGCAAATTGGCAGAGGATGCTGAATGAATGAATGAATTTAATTATGTATTTATTTATTCATTCATTCATTATTTATTTATTTCTGTAAAGTAACTGACAGTATATTACAATGTGTGTTTACTGTATATTCAGTTGTTTGGTCTTTGAACTTTTCTCTTGTAGTAGTGTAATGACAGTAAACGTTTCTTAAAGTTTATTGCTGAATTTTAGTGTATCTGCACCCCTCTATTTATGTTGTATACTGTAACAGTCATTGACTAGCAAAAGGATTCCTATTTCCCAAAAGGAGGTTTTTGTAACAGTGTTTTGAATTGATCTCACTAGTGTTCTCTAGGCCGTGAAGTAGTGTGTGTATTTGACAGGTTTGTGTATCATCTGAGGCCGTAGTTTGAGTCTGACAAAAGAGAACATGTTTTTGACTAAACTATTTGATTTGCACAAGTTAGTGTAGTTTTGAGTTTGTGTTTATAGTTGTGAAAAAATTGTGAATTGTTTCATGAATTGTGTGTTAGCAATCGAGAAAAACTGTAAGTACATTATGAAAGTGTACTTTTTTTTCACCTGGTGAAACCAGTTGAACACCACTACTGAGCCAGACCTTAATAGTTAAAAAGGTGTATGAATCAGCCAAATCAAGTTTATATTTAAAACTGTTGTTTAGAGCAAGTTTCTGAGAGGGATATGTTTATGGTTAGGGGTCGAGTTAGAGAATAGAAAATATCATTGTCTGATATAAAACAAGACACATAGGCTTACCCTCCATGATGGAAATGTGGACTGCTCTTCTTCGTGTTCGGGGAACGCTACTCTGTCGTGGGCCATGAGTGATGGAAGGACAACTCCTACTGGGGACCAGCCCAGCCCTGAACACACAAAAAGATGTGATATATCAATAGACATACTGTCAGGTATATTAAACCTTTCAAGGAAACATTGGGGGGACTCACCTGTGGATCTCTGGAGGCTCTCGTCTGATTTTGGCACTCTGTTCCATCACTTCCTTGGCCACTTTACCACTTTAAGATAAATTATGTAACCAAAATATGAGCGACGCTTTCAGCTAATCCATTAATTAACATATATTCAAAACACAGGCCTAATTAAGCAGAGCTGACGAACCCATGGGGTTCACTTAATAACCACCAAAGCAGATAATCCTCACCTATATCTAAAGCGGCTCCCTTTGAAGAAAAGATTACTACTGGATACAGTGCGAACTTGACTTGATTTCTCAAACCTGTAAGAAATAAAGAAAACAACATTATTTAAATTTTTATTCTGTGATTCTAGAAGATTCAAGATTTTGATTTGTAATGTGCTTCAATAAAAATAATAGTTTTTGAGGGAGAACAATATGATTTCAGTTTACATATTGATTTGTGTGTGTGTGTGTGTTTTGAGCATTTGAATTAAGTTAATTTTTTTTTTATATACTGAATTTTATGTAATACCGTAGACCCTTGGAAGTTTGCTGAGGACAATTACAAAAGACAGTTACACACACACACACACACACACACACACACACACACACACACACACACATACAAAGTGAATTGGTCCAATTTGAACAAGTAAGACTGATTACCTCTTGGTTAATTGATAGTTGGCCAAACTAGTTCTTAAGACACAGTCTTAACAGTGGCTTTGTTTATGCAACTCCCTGAGGACCACTGGTGTTAACTAATAAGCACATGTAAGAAGTTTATGTGAATGTTTGAGCTTAATTTTAACCTGATATGTCAAATCATGTGAACTTACTGGTAGAAAGCTTGGTTTTCAACCCCACACTTCCATAGATGCTTGCAGGCCTCAGGTGTTGGAGCAAAGTAAGTCAAGATGATCTTCTGATCCTTAGTAAAGGTCACAGGAGGTCAGCAGAGGTCAAGTGTTATTATTTACTTTTGACTCTTTGTTCTTCTGCATTATCTGGGGCTGCCTTGATTTCACTCACCTCTTGATGAGTTGCATATATATGAAATGTCTTTCCTTCGAACTTCAGTTTGGTCACTTCATTCCTGTACAATATGACAAAACACCGTCATAGTTATTCATAAACACACAGTCATTTGATCTCGACTGCTAAGCAAATGAAAATGATATGAGAGATTAATTTCCCCTCTCTCACCATTTGAGGAAATGAATCCTCCTGTTCCCCTGTAGTACCACAAAGCCAAATGGGGTAAATGCGAGAAATGCAACATTGCCAGACACATCCTGTGATCAAAAAAAATTACTTTCTTTATGAATGTAAAATTTAACAGACTACTTTCAGTTAGGAAACTTCTGTTGCACTTTGAAACGATTTCCTGGATATGGGCAGCTGATAAGTTTTGCTCCTGACCTTGCTTGGGTGTGGATCAACCCCATATGTTTCAAGAGTCTGAGCTTTCTTTAAGAAGTTCAGCTCAGCTGTCTCAGGACTCAGGCCTCTGTAGGAAATGAACAGACTAGTTAATTTTCTGCATTTGTTCTAGCAGATAAATTTTCTAAATTACATTTAATCTCTCCATTACAAACCTAACGTCCCTTTAAAAAGAGTGACATACTGCATGTGACAGGCTAATTGAATGGAAGCTTACGTCAGCTCGGATTTGTGGATCTCAGCAATGCGGCGCTCCAGGCGTTCAGAATGCTTGGGAAAAAACTGAAATTTAGAGCTGTAACCTTCCGGATGCTTCCCCGGGTCATAATCTCCAATCTCAGCTAAAAAATATGAGAGAGAATGAAACTGAACCAGTGTCATCTTGAGAGTCTTGTCTTACAGTAACGTCAATCATATATAACAAAGCTCTTGAGATGCCATAATTCAACAAATACTGTAAAAAATGGCTGCTGTGACTGTGATTTGCTGTTACCCTGCAGAATAAATGCGGCCAACGTAGCAGCATCTGAACTTTTGCACAGGAGTCGGCCATGATACAAATCTCTTTTAATCTGTAGGAAGACCAGGTATCTGAAAACAATGCAGAGGATCTTTTAAACCGTCACTGCACTCATCATAAATACTTTATATAAGTTTTGATAAGAATTGTATACGTTTCTGTAACTTGTACAGTATAATATTCCATATTCCAGTTCCATTTTGTTCTTTCTGATTATGTATTGCTAAATATATACATACTAAACTAAATATATACATTTTGAACAAAAATAGACTGCATGTTATTAATGAGCTGTACCTAGTGATCTCTTCTTTAAGAGCAGCAGGGTCCGGAGGATAGAATTTAACACGCAAACACATAGTGTAGGGTGGCTGGGCTAGGACATAAAACATTTACATAGATATAATTAAGCAGTCAGTATAATCTTTTGGCATTTACGAGGGATATCAATGAGGGATATGAATGCAGTGATTGTTCTTTTCACAACATGTATAAAAAGGAAGTAGCTGGGATTTTCCACACACAATATGACTTACATCTCATTTGTTTGGTAATTGCCTTGCTGCACTCCAGCCAATGCTGAAACAACAAAATCAAAACGAGATTATGTCTATAATGCAGATAAAGATTCCAGTTTAACACATTATGACCAGTATTGTCAACTGATGACTGTTCACCACATTACATATCTATTGCATCACACCTTGCAGCTCTTCATCTGAATAAGCATGTGATCATTGGGTGTCCTGCTTCACGCTCATGCACAAACATTAACATTGATACATTCATCAGGCATGGTTAATTGCAGGTCAGAGCTACAGTATGTATTAGCATGAACCTTATCAGGGTAGATAGTACCATAATTAAATTGATGTGACGGAGAGCAGGCTGTGATGAATATACAGTCTGATCATTTGATTGTATTTTCTGAAAGTCTGCTTTTTCACAGTCATAGTTGTGTTGATATTTTCAATGCTACATTGGCTGAATAATCCACAAGTGTTGTACATTACTAACAACTCATATTTATTATACTATAGGAACTCACCCGTTGCTTGTCTGGGTCCACAAATCTGATGCCAAAGTAGTCTTTCTCAAGCAGGTTTAGATGCTGACAGACCTGCTCAAACAGCCATTGCCCTTTTGCATCCCTCTGGAACAGAGAGACACGGGAATCAACGTGACAATGCTGGGACACCGTCCTTGGGATCATATCGGATCATTTCTATTCACAATGCCTCAGGCCTACAGTATATTTAACATTACTCTACTTTCTTACCTGACATCCCATTTAGTCCAGGTTTAGCTCTACAGTGTACTATTTCTAAACTGTGTAATGTTTGGAAACAGGAATTTTAGCTCTTGAATAAAAATCCATTACTCCCCTTTCTTTTACATGGGGTGGCTTTAATGATACCCAAATGTAACATGATGTCTAACCTCTTATATTTTATATTGTAGGCAGGGTAAACAGCAGATATACAGCACTGAATCTGACAACACAGCATAAAAATGAGTTACAGAAAATCCCTGTTCTCCCCCATTTCACACTTAATGGCTTTAATTTTACCAGTACTCTTAATGTTACCAATATTCTGTTTTATAAAGCTTTTTTTGCCTGATGTGAACAGCATCAGATAGCAGGGTCACTGAATCCAACAAAGCATTAGAAGTTAGCAAAATCAGTTACCCCCCACCTTATTTCACACAATTCTTGCTAGTGGTGTCTAACCTCCTGTATTTTATATCACATTTTGGTCTGTTGTGAACAGTTTTATTGTAGGGTCACTGAATCCGACAACACAGCATTAGAGGTTTCCTCACCGGTCGGGTACCTATGTCTTATGAACCACACCTGGCTCTTTGACAGAAATCATGTGGCCCGCCAGGTCTCTGACCTTAACCAAGAAATTATTGATAAAAAAATTTGACAAATCAATGGAGTTGAAAAACGTCTCAGGTTACTTATGTAACCATGGTTCCCTGAGTAGGGAACGAGACACTGCGTCCTCTAGGGGTCGCTATGGGGAACGCCTCGTCGTGACCCGTGTCTGAAGCATACATAGAAAAACACCAACTCGTTGGCCGGCGACAGCCATGACGTCACTACCGGTGCGACTATAGTATAAATAAGCGCCGGGAGCACACATCATTCACTTCTTCATCTGAAGCTTGCTTATTTATTTGCTACATAAAACATCTGCGCGAAACAACAACAGGTCTGAATGAGACGCACTCTCTGACAGCAGGTGGCGCCTATGAACAGGGTTGCCAGGTTTTCGCAATAAAACTAGTCCAATCGTGTTTCGAGGGGGGTTCCCCTGTAAAAATCGCATTCCGGGGGTAAAATACACGTTTTTCGGCGGGGATCTTCGAGTAAAATTCACATTACAGGGACTAAATATCACGTTATTGGGGTCGCTTCAACCCGCGGACATGAACAACAACCCGCGGCAACAGTGTTAAAGTAGCCTTTCCTGCGGACTTGGCAACACTGCTTATGAACCGCCCGCAATATAGCGTTTCCTTGTTTACCGTTGTAAACAAAGCAGAGTTGCGCTTTATATGGAGAAGAAAATGCCATTGCCATCGAAACTTTTCTCAAGACAGTTCCCTTCAGTGATACATTAATATAACCCCATAAATGTAATGCATTTTTGTACTTATTTTACTGTTTGTTTCGGGATCTACTGGGACAGTGATAAAGATCTACCAGTCGATCGCGATCGACGGGTTGGCGACCACTGCTCTAAGCAATATGACATCACATTGCTTAGGCCCCGCCCACATCTTTTGACTGGCAGCCCTGTATTGCCATAGTTTCCACCCTCAGCAAGTTGTCTTTGGTTGTACGCTGTACTCCATTTTCTCTGCGCTCGAGCAGCTGTAATGTCAACAATGTCTAGTTCTACTGGCTCGACCGTTTATTGCTGTAGGTATGCAAAGCAGAGATGTATGCTACGCTCTCTGCTGAAGACGGGCGGGAATATGCAGCTTATTTGCATTTAAAGTGATACACACCAAAACTGCTCTTTTTTTAGACACGACCCAAAAATGACATATTCTAGATGTTATAGTAAATGATCTGTGGGGTATTTTGAGCTGAAACTTAACAGACACATTCTGGGGACACCCAAGATCAATATTACATCTTGTAAAAAGGGGCATAATAGGTGCCCTTTAAGTTTATATTGTAAGCTCCTGCACTCAGATTCAAGTAGCTACGTAGCTTTTTTTCGGTAATGACAAAAAGAAAGACTTTTAGAACAGCAGCAAAAATTTAAAAGTATATAAAAAGTGACTGGACTAAAACATATCCTTTAACTGAAACCGGTAGTGACGTCATGGCTGTCGCCGGCCAACGAGTTGGTGTTTTTCTATGTATGCTTCAGACACGGGTCACGACGAGGCGTTCCCCATAGCGACCCCTAGAGGACGCAGTTCGAAGTTCCCATGAAAGGGAACAGCCAATTACAGTTTTTTTTTTTGTTTTTTTTTGCTGTCCAAATCCACTCACTCCTTATTTTTTAATCCCCATTAAACCAAATCAGTCTCACTAGGCCTGCTGTTTTGATTCTCTAAGCCAGTGGTCACCAACCTTTTTAGGCCCAAGATCCCTGACCTCGGCCTTTATGAAAGACAAGATCTACCTATTGAAGAATTGATAGAAAACACGACCCAAAAATGACATATTCTAGATGTTATAGTAAATGATCTGTGGGGTATTTTGAGCTGAAACTTAACAGACACATTCTGGGGACACCCAAGATCAATATTACATCTTGTAAAAAGGGGCATAATAGGTGCCCTTTAAGTTTATATTGTAAGCTCCTGCACTCAGATTCAAGTAGCTACGTAGCTTTTTTTCGGTAATGACAAAAAGAAAGACTTTTAGAACAGCAGCAAAAATTTAAAAGTATATAAAAAGTGACTGGACTAAAACATATCCTTTAACTGAAACTTGTGCTCTGCTGTGCCAATAAACAGTATGAAACTTTTCACTGCATACTTTTGCAGCACAGACCTTTTATGTCCTATATCTGTGTGTATTTATGTATGATAATCAGCACAGCTCTCAGTGGGCAGGACAGTTTGAAATTATTACTAAAGTAACATGGATGGATGAGAAAGTAAAAAGCGGGATGTGCTTAATATTAAAAAGAAATATTAAAGCGTAATAGGACGGGATGCTTTATGTACTCGCGCTCCTATAGTGGAACATCCCATAAAAGCCTTTGTCTTCTGTTGCGCACCTAACGATTATATACAAGCAGACAGTCTCAGAGATGTCACAATTATTAAACACGTTCTAAGTATTCGCCCATTCAGTCTCATATATCAGTTGCATTCTTTCTCGAGCTTAGTGTCTTTAACTTCAGTACGTAAAGGTAAGTTCAATACCGATGTGTCGAGCTTCATTTGGTGAGTCTGTGCTTAGGACTTCACGGGTTGCGTACGCTAAACGCAATTCCCGCGAAGGACTTGATGTGTCTGCTGCTTCAGTTATGCCGCGAAGCACCTGGTTTACTAATGCACACCCTGGGGTGAGACAGAGTGTAAGGCTGGTGCTGAGGACCCCCAGCAAACACGTGAAGCCGGGCGCCTCCACAACGTACAGAATTGGGTAGGGGGAAGGAAGCATTTAGTTTTCATGGGGGCCACACTTTTTATATCTGAGAAACAGGCATTCACCAAAACAATAACAACCCATATTATAACTGAAATAGACCAAGTTCTATATTAAAACAGATCACCAATATGTTAAACCTAGAACAATTTAGATAAATTACACAAAAACCCATTTGCACTATGCCTACACACTTCGTAAACCAGGCCCGGTGTTCTGTCGATTTGTGCTACCTGTCAGATTTTGCTACCTCCCATTAAAACAGTAGGTAGTACAATTCGCCAACGAAAAATGCTACCTATCAGATTATGTTTTATTAATGTCTACACCTACCCCTACAGTAATGCAAATACAATAATTATGTGTTGTTCAGCGTGAGAAAAATGATGTAATATTGATGTCCGAATCCATTCATTATAACAAACTAAGCATTGACACGATGTAAATGAGAATCATTGTGAGACAGAAATATAACAGCAAGCATGTCTTGATGAGTAGTCACATAAACACAGACGATGTAAGCACTGTTTGTTAGCACTGTGTGTTGTTCTTCACTCATTGACTCACTCAAATACACACACACAACTCTGAAGAGGATGCTCCTCAGGTGGTAACATAGTAAATTAATACATAGTAAATTGCACAATTAATTTCATATTGCAACTTGTTTATTGGTCAAAAAAGGTTCCCAACCCTGGGTTACCGAAATCTGTCACCCCTCTCTATTTCAAACACAGTATAATATAAACTGTCTAACCTGCCTAACAGAAACCTAAGGGGGGCAGACTTCGATATAACACCAATGTTCACCAGTCACTGGGATTAGTGGCAGTCCATGAGGTAATTATCAGTGAGGCTGATATGTAAATCAATATTGATTAAATCAAAAGGCTGCAGGTTCATTTTTATAATTTTTGCTTTTGGTTTGGCTATGTGACCATGCACAGATAATCCTGACCTGACATCTACTCACCTATCTGAAGATGAACTCCATCCTCCACTCCTTCATTACTGCAAATTTATATATGACCTGTATATATTCATATATTCAAGACCCATTTATAAAAAAGAATGTTAGAAATGTGTAAAATGTACCTTATAGACACTGTATCTTTTTTAGTGTGCTGTAAGATGCAAACCTGAAGAGAAAAATAAAATATAATAGAAACTATCATTAATCAAATGATTACAGACTAAGCAGAATGAAACAGAAATGTCAAATTCTTAAATGCTATTATATCTATTACTTTATTATAAGTATCTGGTTTTATTGATTATTTATTTTCATTTTCATATAAATTTTTTTTTACCATTTTACCAAATAAGGTGCATTTTAATTTGCATATTTATGTACTATTTGCCACATTTTTCTTGGCACACTTTGGACCCCTTAGTACCAGTTGGGCATATTTATATTTATGTTTAAATATACTTTTAATATTTTGTATATAATTTTTATATTCAGGTTAATTTGACTCCTCTGATGGATCACCACTTGTGATCGCAATCTTGCTGTTAGTGGAATTGCTGAATGAGGTATTTTGTTACAGTGGTGAACAGTCTGATACATCAAGCCCAGGTGGTGGCAATAATTACAGTGGCAGTCAGAGTACAACTAAAGAGAGAGGGTGTCAGCATGTGGTCTGACTTCTGTTTTAGTTCCAACATTATGTCTCTTGCTCCAGAGAGAGCTTAATATTTCAGAATCTCTCTGGAGACATCAGAGCTCAATCAAATATTAACATTCACACAGCACTTTGAAGGCCTCTTAGAAAGCTTTAGAGCTGTGTGATAGAGGAAAGTCAGATTTTAAAATAATTATTATCTGCAAAAAGCAGTTCAGGAAAGTGAAGGATCAGGGTCACAACAGCAGCAGCTTTCAGGATTCTAAACAGACAGATGTGAACTAGCAGACTGGCTTATACGACATCATAAGCACTAATGTGGAGTATTTGCCCAGTGGTGTGAAAAACAGCCGGAGATTTTATACACAGCAACAGGAAAATGAGACGAGTATTTTGTTTATTTTTTGTAAGTGTGCTCATGATTGGATGGGAGGCAGAGTTAATGCCAGAAACTACAAGCAATGTCTGACACTAGTCATCTCAGTTTGTTCTCAGATCTCTATTCACTCTTTTTAAATATTCAAATCAGCTCCATATCTCCATCACAAACAATATTAATAAATTATGCCTTTCAAGTCATGAGAAGGAAACCTAGAGAGATCTAAAGGTGTGTGTGTGCGCGTGTGTGTGAGAGAGAGAGAACGAGAGAGGGATATAAATGGTTTATATGGTTCTCTTGGTAAAAAGCAGTGTCTGACTATTGCTTGCTTGCCTCTGCATGACAACTAAATAGTGTAAGGAGATGACTATGTTCTTAATGAAAACTTTCCGTCACTCTTGCTCTCATACACTCTTTAAATACTTTAGATGCAAAACCCCAAACCTTCCACATCATGATTTAGACAGCTGCACTGGAGCATGTATCAAAATCCTGCAATTATGCCATATGGCCAAGATTTACTCAGAAACATATTCCCCTAATTTCCCAGGCAGGTTAATATCAAACGAGAGATCAGTTTTAATTCTCCCAAATACTAGTAACCTTAAACAGAAATCTGTTTGGTCCTAAAATGTAAGTGCTGCTACAGGTCTTGTTCCTTGCTGTGCATTTTTATGCTAATATGATATAATTCGGCATTTTTTAAATTTAAAGTGTTAGTTCACCCAAAATGTAAAATTCTGTTATCATTTACTCACAAGTTGTTCCAAGCCTGTATGAGAATCATATTTGGGGTTCAACAGAAAAAAGCAATTCACAAAGATTTGAATCAAATTGAGGGTGAGTAAATAATGACAGAATTTTACATTTTGGGTGAATTATTCCTTTAATAACCTGTTGTCACTATATGCATTTATTTTTATAAAAGAAAGCAACATCAACATCTAATTTTGTCCCTGGGCAGAAAGAAAGCCAAATGGGGAATGATACAAGGGTAAGTAAATAATGGTAAATTGAAAAATGTATTTCAAAAAATGCACAACTATACTCAGTCATATCAGTAGTTTGAATAAAAGATTTTATTTTACGGAAGCAGAACACCTCAGGTGGGCCCAATGTTTCTACAGTGTATTGGTAACAGTCCAATGCAACTGTCATGTTGGCCAGTGCAACATGAACAAGAACTTGCCTCTTTAAATACAAACAAATATTAAATTATTCATACAAACAAAGATTCCATTGCTTTGAAGTAAAATCCCATGAAAATCATTTGGTTAGGCTGTAAGCAACTTCTATATAAAGCATGTTTTCACAGAATGACTTGTCCTATTGTATTTAATCAAATTTTCCATCAAAGTGTAAATTCATCCTGACCTGGTTTATCAAATCATCTTATCTGTTAGTTGCATATGGCCTGCAGATTATTTTACAGGCAGCATTTGAGCAGGAGCAAAATAGTGCCAACAATTGGATATGCAGCTGTAGACCTGAGCAAACCAACAAAGTCTTTATATATATAAAACGAGTGAGATATAAAGTCATCCTTTCACATTTCAACGTACTGGCAAGTACACTAAACTGTGGGGGACAAAAGGCCCAGATTATCTAATTCTTGGTTTGTTGTTTGTCTTGTAACATTAGCTCAAGACAGGAACAAAGTCAGAAAGACATGCACTGTCACTGCTGCATGGAGTGTGAGAAGAGGACTTGGAAAATGAAAGTAGGCACGCGAACAATACCTTTACATTGTCTGACAGTCAGAGATTTAAATTTGCGTGACTTCATGCTGGCGCCTTTATATTGTAACCATGCAAGACAATATAATAAGTAGCTGAATTTAATCTACATTTATGTATTTGGCCGATTTTAGGTAAACATTTTATTAGTTCATGTATGTCCTGGGAACTGAACCTATGACCTTGGTGTTGCTCCATCTCTAATGTTTGAGCAATGGGAATTTGCATTGAATACATTAACATAAACCAAAATAAAAAAAGTGGGGGGGGGGCTTTTTTTAATCTTTCGATATATTCTGCACATTATGACATCTAGCCACTATGACACTAATTTTATACATTTTATCATGAACAGAATGAAATCTGTCACACTTTTTCCTCTCATTTTCTCTGTTGTTTTGGTCATGTGTTGATTAAGAATGACTGACTGAGGAGTTTGATTCAAAGAGGCAGAGGAACTAGCCATCCCCCACGGTCATTTTACAAATTACACAGTAGGTTGAGTTTGTAATAGCCTTCCATTTCAATTATTACTCTTCAGGACAATAACTACTGGAGTACTATGGAAAGTCTAAGAGGAGTTATGTGCACTTCATTGATAACGGTCTGCTTTTGTGTTGTGAATGAGAACAAAGGTCTGCTGATATCTGGCTTGTCCTCGATAGGCAAGAGTTGAGGATTCTTTTCAGTTCAAAAGTGAGAGATAAAGAATGATACAAGGCCTACAATAAATAACCCTTCCTCCAATCACTCATAAATGCACAGATTGTATAAAGCACAATCTTTGTGTGGCACAAGCCTCATTACATCACAGCTCCCCCCACCCCTGCAGCCCAGATAGGATAAGTCAACAATGTTACAGTGGACAAATTGACGAGGGTTATGTAACATTTTATTATCTGAATAGTTGGCATCTTGCGTTTGACAGGCGTGTAGTATGTGTGGCCCAACAATAAGCAGTGAAATCTACCTGAGAGGCAATCGCTGACCTACACAAAGGTGAGCTCTGTAATGAAGGTATATGTGTGAGTGTCTCAGATATCTGGTCTCTAGATGTGTGACTGCCAGGAGCCAAACACCGTCAGCAGTCTCTCAAAACAGAGAGGCCATATTTCACTA
The DNA here is from genome assembly GCF_001515625.1 of Sinocyclocheilus rhinocerous. Lineage (NCBI taxonomy): Eukaryota > Metazoa > Chordata > Actinopteri > Cypriniformes > Cyprinidae > Sinocyclocheilus > Sinocyclocheilus rhinocerous. The sequence continues at coordinate 1,089,201 of NW_015638975.1, read as the reverse complement.
ATAAGCATTTCATCACTAACCAAACTCCACTGTCCTGATCAATCAATTACAGAGGACGATCCCAAGTGGGACACGGGAAGGAAAGGACAGGAGAAGACTATCTCTATATACAACTGCCATGATTGAATGAATCCTGTGTTGGAGACGGGTATGTGCGTGCGCACATGTGTGCTCATATCCTGTCTGACGAGAGCAGGAGCAGCTGGGAACTGATGATGGAATCGGCCTGTTGCCATGGAGACCACAGCATCACACAGAATTCCAAGGACAATGGAATGTCACAATCTAAGGTTGATATTCCCAGACACAAGACAGACATGACCTCACACAACTAGTGGCATCAGTGCAGACCATCACCAATGCACTTTTCCAAGAGTTAATGCTTCATGTTGTGAAACCCCATGTGTAAATTACTTACACAGAACACTTACGAAATTTCAAACCAGTGATCTTCTTGTCTTAGAAGAAAATTTTTTATATTGTTCCAGTTGTCAAGAATTCTGCCTCAACTAAGCTTTGAATATCCTCACAAAATCCAGTAACTCGCTGATGTAGCCATGATAAACTGTCACACCAAAATGTTCAGATACTGTACATGATCCTATAGATATTTCCCTATATTATATATATATATTTAATGCACAGTTCAGTCTATTTAAAAAAAATGCAGCCCAATCTACTGTGTTAATATGGAGGAATTTTCTGAATTGGTTTTTCACAGATGTTTTACTAGTAGTTTGAATGAATGTGTTGTGGTTTCGGGTTAAAGAAAATGTCCATAAATTAAGGGATGGTGTCCTGGCAGAAAATTACCACTACCTTTTCTGTTTGTTTTTTTTCCTGAACATTGTAAATTATACACAAATATTATCTGCTACAGTCTACATTTGTATTTTATGTATGTTGTAGAGATGCAAGGGAGTTGCATTCTAGAAAGGCTGATCCTGTTAATTGTACACTCTAAAAAAATGCTGGGTTAAATACAACCCAGCGCTGGGTAAAATATGGACAAAGCCAGCCATTGGGTTACTGCCTAGAAGGTTGTAACCCTAGACGGTTGGGTTAAACATTTAACCCAACTGTTGGTTGAAAACAACCCAATCGCTGGCTTTGTCCATATTTTACTCAGTAAGATAAGATAAGATATAACTTGTCAATATTTAGCCCAAAATGCATGTCAGTTGTGTCTTGTTTAAAATGAACTTCAAAATATCCACATTAACTGAAGATTTAATAGATTTTTACTTTTTTTGCCAGAGCAGGTACTATTTCAACACCACAGTATATTGCACATAGGCTTCAGCAATTTTTCAGCAACTATTTTTGATCCTGAACATCTGTGAATATTTGGCCCAAGAGTGAACTCATTAATAAAAACATGCCTAACACTGATATAGCACCTGAGACATTTTCATTGCTCATGCTCTTCCTGTTCAAGCTCCACTGTGTGGACAAAAAACAGAACCACTGTTCTTCTTGGCAACTCAGCCAATGGTTTTGCTGTATGTCCCAAACATTCCTTTTAATTGTTCATATAATGAAACAGTAATGTATACTCATGCAACTCAATACAAGTCATTTATGACATTCTAATCAACAGTTTTACAAATCAATTAATCTTTCATCCACGCTTTTGGGCTGTTTTAGGCAAACAGTAGAAACAAAGCATCTCTGAATGCATAAAGAGTGAGTCTGATAATGTGTCTAGAAACATAGCTTTTGAATTGCATAATAATGTGGCTTGGTAGTATCTGTGGTCAAATAAGAAGCACAACAGCTACTGTATCACCATTACAGTATTGCACGTAGGCTACTACAATCTTTCAGCAGTTGTTATCGTGGATAGTTCGCCCCGAGAGGCAATTTAATGTATAAAACCTTTCCACTAGTGTCTCTTCCCGCTGAATGTGACTCAGGTCTCCCGGGCTGGCGGCAGGCACTACGTGACAGGTGACCCGCTGCTCTCTAAAGGCAACAGACGGGTCACCGAAACTAGCGCTGATTCACTCATCGCGTGAGCCAAAGGAAATTTCGTAACACGTTAATTAGCCATTACGCATTGCAGCCCTTGTGCAGTGTCCAGATGCTCGCGGATATTCACGCTTGAATGCGCAGCATCAGCAGCGCGAGCATTGAGACACGTGTGTCGGTGACGGGGATCACCCGCTCGTGATGATGAAAACATGTTAATACTGACCTGAACCGTACAAGTGTATTCCGAGTCGTCCAGCAGTCGCACCGTACAGTTGAATTCCCTGTCAAGACTCCGGTCGCTGCCACTCACCAGTCGGCTCAACATATTGGCCAGTCAGTACAGACGCATGAGCGTTTAGGACGAGCGCAACATGTCACTCACTGCAGACATGCCAGACAGACCCTTCTCGGTGATCAGAAGCCCTTTTGAGTCATCGCTCCCCATCATTATCCTTTGGACTGGACGGTGTGGTCTCCTCTGCCGTTGGTGGTTTTATGCCAACGTTGGAGGTAGTCCAATGCACTGAATAGACTCAGGCACAACAGCCCATCCATATTCATGCATTATTTCTGGGGAGGGCTGAGGCGGAATATATTCATAAACTGGAAGCCAGTGAGAGTCAATGTTCATAACTGTTTAGATGAAGATGGATTTGTCTTCTGGAGTATCATTAACACTTATTAAAAAATCCGAGAAAGAACACTATATGACAGCACACAATGTTAATGAGAAAATAAAAGAGTGTTTCTCTTTCCAACAAAGTATATTTTACATTATTATTGTTATCAACAATTATGAAGGTCCTGCTTATGCAAAAAAAAAAATTTTTTATATA
>NW_015638975.1:1079928-1086380 GCF_001515625.1 Sinocyclocheilus rhinocerous | reverse complement strand
TATATATATATATATATATATATACATACATATACAATATATATATACAATATATTGCCAAAAGAATTGGGATACCCCCTTCTAATGAACAGGTTTGACTACTTTAAGTAATTTCCATGAGTATGTGTATAATGTATGTACAATGACATAAGGACAAAAGTATTGGGACACCCCTTTCTTTAGAACAGAAAAAGGCACTTCCAAAACTTTAGCAACAAAGATGGAAACATAATTCATGTATTTAAAAATTGTATCTGTTTTGTATCTAAATTGAAGTGTCTAATATGTACAAGTCATTGGTGTTTGGTGATGAGTTTTTGGCTCAAGGTCTGCAATTAAAGTCACACCAGAGGTGTTCAGCTGGGATTAGGTCTTGGCTTTATGCAGACCAGTCAAGTTCTTCCACACTGACTGAATCAATCATTTCTTTTTGAACCTTGCCTTATACACAGAGGCATTGTCATGTTAGAATACAAAAGGGTCCTGTCCAAACTGTTGCTATAAAATTGGAAGCACACAATTCCCTAGAATATCATTATATGCTATTCTATTCTATATTATATTAAGATTTGTACTCTTGGAAACTACTAAAGTAGTCAAACCTGTTCATTAGAAGGGGTGTCCCAGTTAGGGTTGTCAACTACAGAAAATGAAAATACGGGACAACCCCTCGTCAGCTGCCTTACTTAAAGTCTTCTTTCTGTTCAGTAGCTTGTCAGTTATTGTTTCGTGTTACATGTTTTACTGCTACCCTGAGTTATTTCCTTCCCTGCAATTGTGTGGATTATAATTAAAGACTTTCTTTGTGGATTATCTTCGTCTTCATCGCCTTCCTTGGAGTACTGTAACAGAATAACCGACCCAAAAAGGATGAAGCTTGAATTGGCCTCAATTAACTTAGCCCCGATGGGCAGTGTTCCTAGCCCTTCAGGGGCTACTATGTTTATTTTTCAAGACTGACGTGACCTGGAGGAGTATGTGCTGGAGTTTTTGGACTATTGCCATCTCGCCACATGTGATGACCTCACCTTATTGGAGGTATTCTGGTGTGGGCTGGAAGACGAAATCCGCTTCGTCATGTCCCGAGCTGATCTGTGCTGGTCGCTGAGGAACTACATCCACTTCGCGCTGTGGATCGCCGGATCAGCATTCACCGTGGACGAAGTGGAGCCCAGCCCGAGGTCATCACATGTGAGTGCCGACAACCCAGAGTCCAGTCAACCACCACCCCGCGACACGGCGCTGTCCGAGCCCACCGCAGATGGAGAGCCAAAGCCTGCCGCGGTCGTTGAGCCATTGCCATCAGGAGCGACAGAGCTGATGATCGCCCCGGAGCCTGTGCCTCAAGTGTCTGACCAGGTGCGAGAGCCGACAGCGCAAGCGACGATGGATACGGCTGTGGAGATCGCGGGGTCTAAGGAAAGCCCCGCCCATTGCACCACCACTGAGGGTGAGCAAGAACTGGACTCGGGGGATTTAATAGAAAGGAATACGGAGCTACAAATATGTCCATCATCTGTGCTATCATTCTGGCAAGAAATCCCATCCAACCTCCCTCTCCCGCCTTCTCTCATAGATCTGTTACCTTCATCAAAGCTCATTCTGCTGGATCCTGTCAGCCCCTCTGCTCACCCTCAGCCCACCATCTGTGGTGTGGGCTCGCCGCGGGTCTGCCCATCTCCAGCTCCATTGGTGTTGAGTCTGGAGGATCCCTCGACTCTGCCTCTAGCTTCCGAGGTCCTGACTCCGCCTCAGTCCTGCGACCCAGCGGCTCCACCATGGCTTCCAGCTCCCTTGTCTCCACCGGAGCCCGTCAGTCCACCAGCTCCACCAGGCTCCCTCGTCCCTCCAGCTCCGCCTTGGTCAGTCATCCCCCTACCTCCACCTCGGGACTGCACTCCTCCGGCTGCACCTCGTCCCTTCGTCCCTCCGGCTCCGTTGGGCTCCTCCTTCCCTCCAGCTCCACCGCAGTCCTCTGTCGCTCCGGCCTTCCGTATCTCCGCCTACGCCTCGGTCGCCGAAGCCACCTACTCCGCCTTGGCCCTCCGGATCCTCGCTTCGCCCTGGCTCGTCGGCTCTCCGTCTCTGCCTCGGTCTCTACCACCCCCTGCTCCGCCGCCGTCAGTCGGCCCACTGGAGGCGTCAGCCCTTCCTCCACCATGGCTCCTTCCTCCGTCGGCTCCACCGGGGGCCGCCATCATGGCTGCGGTCTGGGTCATGTCTGGCTCCTCCTACTCCAGCTCCCCCCTGTCGTCTTCCTGGCTCCTCCAACCGTCTGCTCCGCCCTGGTACCTTCCGTCTCCTAAATGGCTCCTCCCTCCCTCATCCCTTGGTCTTCAGCCTGCCTTCCTGCCGGTCCTCCCACACCCCCTCCCACCCTCCTTGGATCGCTCTGCTACGGCGCGAGGTCACGCCTTCCGGGGAGGGGGAGTACTGTTAGGTGTATGAACCATAGTATTGTCTTTTTCTGTTACGTCTGCCTGTTCCTGTTTTTCCTTATATGGTTTTGTTCCTGTTTGGTTTATCTCTTTAGTTAATTTGCTCATTAGTCATTATTAGTTAACTCCATTCACCTGTTTTCCCCTCGTCAGCTGCCTTACTTAAAATAGCCATGTGGGCATCGCTGTGTCATATGCCATAGTTGTGCACAAGGTGTTTGTCACAGCTACAGACTTATTTGTTCATTAATGACGTCATCAGCGACTAGTCGACTTCGACTTTAAAAAATCAGAAGTCGTTCAACCCCTAGTGAGTGTGTGTGTGTGTGTGTGTGTGTATATATATATATATATAGTTAACCCTGTTGGTGAAAGTTGGCATATTCTTATCCATCGCTTCGTCGACAATCGTCATTATATGATATTATGAATATGATGACTCAAAATCAATTCAAAACTTTGTTTTTAATTAGTCAATTAACACAAGTCATGAATATAAACAACACAATATATGGTATTAATTTCATAAGTAATCAATAAATGTCACAAATCGATTTAACATCCTAGGCTGAGGTATACAAAATGAGATTTGTTTGTAACAAATATCCGAAAAATATGTAATACGTTTATAAAATAGCTTTTGAATTGCACGTTAAGTTGATGTTTCAGTTACAGTCCAAAAAAAAGTGCAAGCCCTTGTTCCATATCCCCAAAGTAACTTAGAGTTGGGGAAAAAATCAGCAGTGGTGTGTGCGGTTGGCACTTACAATTAGACAGGATAATAATTAAGGGGTTAGAAAATAATGAATTTTAACAAGCATTTCATATTTTGCCAGAGCTACATATATAAATTATTCACCATGGATTTTTCCCTTTTGAATGTGAGATAAACAAAAAGGGCTTTGCTAAACAGAAAACTAGAGGTTCAACACAGGCATTCATTATCATATTGCCATAATTACCCAAACACAAACCACCAAAACTATTCTTTCTTTTCTATATAAAGTATATGTTAAGACATATGCATTTAAAGTTGACAAGTGCACACACTTAAAGTGGACAATGTAAAAAATTTAACAAAACACCACTGGTAAAAACAAAAAACTTTAAGATGTGGTAACATAATGGTGCAGCAGGTCAATTTCCATTACTGATATAGTGAATAATGCACATAGAAGCCAATTTGAATATACTACATAAAATAATGAACTCTTGCATAGCTTTTAGTACATTATTCCATATTTAAGGCATTTTTTTTACACAGATGTAATTTTTGGTTGGTTGTAGGCATCAGTCAAGGTTGTTTTAAGGGGATCAGACTAATTAATGGAGAGAAGGCGGCAGACTAGAAAACTAGGTCTATGTGCTGGTGGCAACATTGGCTTTCTTCTCACTGAAGAAGCTCTTAAGCATAAGCACCTGGCCAATACAGACCACAAACAGGATGATGGTCTCCCCAATGGACCAAAAATGCATGCGTTCATTCAGGTCTTCAGCCCTGATTCTGTCCTGAGCCTCCCGAAGACGGTACCAAGTCTGAGAATCTGAAACCACTTTCAGGATCTCATGGATAGACAGGCAGGCTGACTCCATCTGCATGATTTATTCAGAGGTTCATATCAAATGCATATATGCACAGTGCATATTATGTATGAGTGCATGCTGTCTGTGTTTCTCACCTGTGTGAGAGCTGTCGCTCCGTTCATGTCAGGCATTAATCTGTCATCCTCTCCAGTTCTGAAGTCCAGGTAAACAGTTTTGTGAGAGAAGGTTGAAAACTCGTTGCTAAAGCAGACCTTGTACACTCCCTTCATGGTTGTTGTATGGGAAAAGCTGTCATATTGCTTTTTTCGTTCCTGATACAGCATATTATTCAGTGGATCTGTCACAAAACAGTCAACATCATAGTTTCCTCCAGCAATAACCTGTATGGAAAGAAAAGTATTGATATTAATAATATTTTAAGTTGTTTAACAATGTTTTTCAACTTAGAAAACAAAAGATAAATAATCAACATTGCAAAAAAAAAAAAAAAGGCACTTTTGTTAAAAGCAGCTGTCGGCACAATTACCTGAAAGTCTATATCAAACTTTGCTCCTTGCTCTAGGTCCTCGTAAAAGCATTGTTTCTCGTTATCGGGCAATTCAAAAGTTAATTCGGTGGCATTTGCAAAGGCTATGTACACAGCCAAAATTAAAAGAAAAGGGTATCTCATAGTGTTTACGTGGAAGAAAACTTAATTTATTCTTTAAAATGCATAGAAAGCCTCCTCCATTGAGTTATAGCTGAACTGCTGAACTTTTTCAGGCACTTGACAGCTTGAAAGCTAAACACACCACTGACGTGGCAGGACAGGTTACTTCCGGGTTATTTGCCCCTTTATTTTTCAAAATAAAGATTATTTCCGAAATGATAAGTCAAGGATTTGTCCAGATGGAAGACAGTTTTTTAATTAAAATGAAAGAAAAATTATGATCTGATCATGCGAAATAATAACAAAAGTAGCGTCTTGTGATATTTTGCACGTGTTGTAAGATTTTGCATTAATTCTAATAAGGTTCCTGGCTGAGGTGTTCGCAGACAGTTACCAGTAGGTGGCAGTAGAGAAAGCAATAATATAGTTCTTATCTCATGGTGTGATATCCTATTACTTAGGACAAAACAAAGCGGTTTCCAGTACATAAACTATGTGGTCCACACTTTATTGTTGAACATTTTCATGATCTGATAGAGTGTGGAGTCAAAAACTAGTGTAGGAAACGACGTGTAAACCAGACACAAAAAGCGATTTACCAAAAACTATATCCTTGAACATGTAGGCCTATTAGCCTAGTTTACTTTATAAGTTGAAGTCTTAATCTTCGTGTTTATATCAACTTTTTGCTATATCTGAAATATTTGTTTAATGTTGTATAACCAAACAACAACAAATTGACACTTACATTGTGATCCTTGTTTCTAAATAATCGATTTTCCACACGGCCTTTAAAATGCTGACCGTTCTAATCACTGTTATTTTTTCATTGAATGTGAAGGAAAATAGGCTAGAGCCTTAAACTTTGGTATGCAAGGTTATGTACACAGACATGTGCTACGTTTCATTACCTCGCCTGGGTAGAAAGTCTCATGAAATACACAGCCAAACACTATTATAACATTTACAATGACCTTATAAAGACAATATATGTGCACTGAGCCACGGACAGTTTTGTCAGTACTTACTAAGGCAGGTGTTTTCAAACATTTTATGCCAAGGATCTGCAAATATGATTGCTTTGGGTCAGCAAAAGTCATACTGTAAGCCAACACCACAAAACAGTTCAAATGTATTATTAAACTATTGATGACTGTCATTTCTGTGTATGCCACAGCCGCATTTTTACAAGTAACAATCGGACTCCTATTTTGAAATTCGAGACTGGAGCACTTGAGTCCACTGTGTTCACTCCAAAGTACACTTTTTAGATGTAGTGCGTAGTGCGGTGATCTGTCTGCAGACACTTTTGCTATTGAAGGAGCTGGGCTGTCACAACTACAGTCAAAGGAGAATCTACCAGGTGTAATAATGCAGGACTACACAAAGGCAGTGAAGGAGTTTGTGGAAGAACATCCTACAGGCTGTCGCAGCTGTCCTGGTGACGGGTAGGCTAAACTTTATACAAAATCATTATGTTGTATATTTAAAAGTGGTTGTGGCTTCCCACGACAACAAGAAATATGTAAATATGAGGCACTTAAATCTGAAAATTACAAGCGTGGAAAATGACATTTCCGACGTTAAGAGAGTAGTGGTGATGTGATGAATTAGAGGTGAGGTAATAATGCTGGACTAATGTCGCACCTGTACCGGTAGGTGTCGGGCTCTTTGCCCTGCGGAGACGGCGGGCTGGGGGAGACTGCAGCAGCAAAGCCCTCTTGGACGGCAAAACTGTTCTGATAACGGGAGCCAACACTGAGATAGGAAAATTAACAGGCGTAATCCATGTCTAGATAGGTAATTTTAGTTTAATGGAG
>NW_015638975.1:1075763-1079656 GCF_001515625.1 Sinocyclocheilus rhinocerous | reverse complement strand
TGTATATTTAAAAGTTGTTGTGGCTTCCCACGACAACAAGAAATATGTAAATATGAGGCACTTAAATCTGAAAATTACAAGCGTGGAAAATGACATTTCCGACGTTAAGAGAGTAGTGGTGATGTAATGAATTAGAGGTGAGGTAATAATGCTGGACTAATGTCGCACCTGTACCGGTAGGTGTCGGGCTCTTTGCCCTGCGGAGATGGCGGGCTGGGGGAGACTGCAGCAGCAAAGCCCTCTTGGACGGCAAAACTGTTCTGATAACGGGAGCCAGCACTGGTATCGGCAAAGAGACAGCGGTGGACATGGCCAAGAGAGGTCAGTTTAGTTTAATGGAGCTCTAAAGATGTTATTTTAAAGAACTGGCATCATATGAGAGGTAAAGTATATATAGTAGTAATCCTGTTTTGTGATATTAATGTCCAAGATAATAACAAATATTACAGTATCTTAAATCAAAGCATGATATGTGGTTAACCCATCTGTTTTTCATTAAAAGAACTTAAAGTATGTGATAGTATAAAACAAAATTTATTTTATTTATTTATTTTTGTGACATGGCATAAAAAACCTGACCTTGATTTAAACAACAAAAGTTTAAACAAATATGTGACTCTGGACCACAAAACCAGTCATAATTTTTTTGAAATTGAGATTAATATATCATCTGAAAGCTGAATAAATAAGCTTCCCATTGATGTATGGTTTGTTAGGATAGAACAATATTTGGCCGAGATACAAGAAAAAGAGATAAAAGAAAAATCGATAATTTTGAACCATACAGTGTATTGTTGGCTATTGCTACAAATATACCTGTGCGACTTGTGACTGGTTTTGTGGTCCAGGGTCACATATTGATACTGTTTTAAAGGGGTCTTAGTAAGTTTTTTTTTCTACTTTCTTTAGTGTGTGATGTTACTTTTTGTGCATGAAAAATATCTGCAAAGTTACAACAAGTCCACACCCCATAAAGTCCACTCTAAAAGGAGTTATTCTTTAAGCACAGTTTCTGAACTCCCTCGAATGCCTGGATATGTCCTGAGTTTATTTATTTTTTTAGGAAATGCACGTCACAGTATCCCCTCAAATTTAAAATATTTATGCCCAAGGTTGCTTTAGTAGTGCTTTGTCGCCATGTCCAAGAATCTCATTTCACAGATCTAATAGCTATACTGATACACATGCAGACTGTGGCTATAAGAAACTGTGTGTTTATGACAAAACCTTGTGTGTATTTGATAGTTGACGCAAAAGAGTCTGCTTTATGTGCGTGTGTGCATGCTTAGTGTGTGCTCTCAGAAAACTTTATCAGACGTTTATACTGGCAAGGCTTTTTAAACACATGCAAAGAATAAACTTTTCATGATGACTAATGACTAATTTGCAATGTCTCATGAGCCCCACAGAGATAATAATAATAAAAAGGCAGTGGCTGTTTACACTAAGTGTAAATAGCAATAGAGGCTATTTACAGTAAGTGAAAATAGTGATAGATGCTATTTACACTAAGTGCAAATAGCAATTAATTCCATTTACACAAAGTACAAATAGCTATAGATTCTATTTACAATATGTTAAAATAGCAGGATTTCCTGCTATTTATACTACTTGTTGCAAATAGTGACAATTATCTGCACCTCAGTATTGTAGTACATTATAAAACTGTATGCAATAATAATGTATTGAGTGCAGGCTAAATTATAATGTTAATTCAAATTATAAAATGAATGCCACCTTACAGAGACAATAAAGCCCTCCCTACACCTACCCTAATCCAACCCGATACTTCAACTTTTAGATTATTTCCTTCATTTTTATTAAAAATAAATGCCTTTCCGATGTGATATGAGATTTGAAAGGGGAGAAAAAAAAGTTCGGTAAAAGGCAGATTCGAACCCGGATCGATCATGTCAAAAACGACTTCGGTAGGCACTTTACCATCTACGCCACTACAGCTGTTAATAGACAAAGAGTCTTTTGTAATGTTGACTAGCCCAATCACAAGTCGGTGGGTGGAGTTAGTGTAAATAGCCTCTACCAACAAGGTGGGCTATTTGTACTTAGTGTAAATAGACACTCCTTAATGGATATTTTGTTTGTTGTTGCCATAGTAACCAAGGCATGATCTCTGAAGGCACAGCCCTCTTCTGGAAAAGGGGCAGGCAGCTCATTTGCATTTAAAGAGACACAAATGAAAACAGTATGTTGTTGCTTTCACCCAAAAAGTGATATTCACAGCATGTCCTGTTGTAGATTTGTGCTGAAACTTCACAGACACAATAATGGTATATGGGATGGGTTTGAAAGGGATGATAAATCCACAGGGGGAAGAAAAAACTGGTTTAATTATGCAATCCATCGCTTATCAAACCACAGTGCTTTCACACCTGGCCCCTTGTTTCGGAACCTGGCACGTTTCCCCCCTTAGCTCGGTTCGTTTGGGCATATGTGAACATGGCAATGGCGCTCGGATCCGCGCCAAAACAATCGGTCCGAGATCGCCTGAACAAGGTGGTCTCGGCTCGATTGAAAACAAACTCTGGAGCAGTTCAGTTGTAGTGAGAAAGCAAGAATAAAAAGCAACATTGTAATAATTTTAATCCGTTTCAGAACAGAGCAATCGATCTACAGGTGTGAAAACACCCTAACATGGCCCAGTTTGTAACTAATGACAACTTTGGTTTCTGATTTGTGATCAGTAAGAGAGTGCATGCAAGCCTTGTTGTATTTGTTGAAGGCTTGATGGCTGCAGAAAAGCATTGCATCGTGCCAAGATACAACATAATGACCATTTATGAACCATTGTTCAGGTGCAAGGGTCATCCTGGCTTGCAGAGACATGGGCAGAGCCAACAAAGCAGCAGATGAGGTCAGAAAGAGGAGTGGAAATGGCAACGTGGTTGTGAAGATGCTGGATCTGGCCTCCTTGCAGTCTGTCCGAGCTCTGGCCAAAGATGTACAGCAGACTGAAGAGAGATTGGATATTCTCATTAATAATGCTGGTAAGGAATGTCAGCCAGATTGTAATGCATCTGCATGAACACATGGTTAATATCTATGTATTTATATACACTACTCTCAAAAAGTTAGGGATATTCAACTTTCGGGTGAAATTTCAGAATGCACCTAAAATGCATAATAACCTTTACAGGTAAACTTAATTTGACATTCTCGAAACTTTTGAATGCACATGTCCAGCTGTTAAATGTCTCAGTACTTATTGCATAACATGCTGTTCTCTAACGAGGTGATTAACCACAAAAATTGATTTTAAAAAAATCAAAAATTCAAAAAGTGTCTGATCCATGAATCGACCACTAAATGTTCTGGTTCAATGACGATTTGTATTTAAACAGTCCTCTTCATCATGCTGTTCACATTTTGACATCATGAGACCAAGACGACACCTAACAATTTATCAACAGTACCTGGCCATTGCGAGGCATCTAACGGGATGTTCTCAGAGGGAAGTTGCCACTGAGCTTAGAGTGTCACAGAGTGTCATCAACAGGATGCAACAGAGACACAGAGAGATTGGAAGAGTCACAGAAAGGCATAGAAGTGGACGTCCTTTGGCCACATCCCATGCTGATGACTGCTTCATTGTGAACAATGCCCTGCGGAACCGGATGATGAATGCCACTCAACTCCAGGCCATGTTTAAGGGAGGTGAGAGGCACCTGAGTGTCACGTCAGACCATTCAAAACCGCTTACATCAGCTAGACGACCTGCAAGGGTACCTGACCACACCACCAGGCTCAGGCATCATCGTCTTGCATGGGCCAGGGAACATTTGCGCTGGATGAGGAACCAGTGGGCCTCAGTGCTGTTCTCTGATGAAAGTCGATTCACATTGAGCAGAAATTATGGCAATTAACGCTGTTGGAGA
>NW_015638975.1:1072194-1074914 GCF_001515625.1 Sinocyclocheilus rhinocerous | reverse complement strand
TATCGGGCACATAAACATGCAAATAATTGGTATCGGTAATAAAATATCAATATCGGTCGATCACTAATCAACAGTACCTGGCCATTGTGAGGCTGCAAACGGGAGGTTCTCACAGTGTGTCATCAGCAGGTTGCAACAGAGACACAGAGAGACTGGAAAAGTCACAGTAAGGCATAGAAGTGGATGTCCTTTGGCCACATCCCATGCTGATGACCGCTTCATTGTGAACAGTGCCCTGCAGAACCGGATGATGAATGCCACTCAACTCCAGGCCATGTTTAAGGGAGGTGAGAGGCACCTGAGTGTCACGTCAGACCATTCAAAACCGCTTACATCAGCTAGACGACCTGCAAGGGTACCTGACCACACCACCAGGCTCAGGCATCATCGTCTTGCATGGGCCAGGGAACATTTGCGCTGGATGAGGAACCAGTGGGCCTCAGTGCTGTTCTCTGATGAAAGTCGATTCACATTGAGCAGAAATTATGGCGGCCAATGCTGTTGGAGATGTCAAGGAGAACGCTATGCATCAGCCACTGTTGTCACCAGACGAGCCTTTGGGCAGGTGTGTCTAGTCAGTACAGAACTGCCCTACACCTTGTGAATGGTACTGTGACAAGTCAATACTACCTGAATAACATCATTAATCCAGTCATTGTGCCTCTACATGAGCAGCACAGGCCTGATTTCACCTTCATGGACGAAAATGCCCCAGCTCATCGAGGTCGCATCATCAGGAAACGGCTGCTGGAGGCTGGGTTACCTCAAATGGAGTGGCCTGCACTTTCTCCAGACCTGAATCCCATAGAAAACCTATGGGATCAGCTGAGTCGTCGTGTAGAGGGTCGTAACCCTGCACCCCAGAACCTCAATGACCTGAGGGCAGCCCTTCAAGAAGAGTGAAATGCCGTGCCTCAGCAGACAATAAGTCGACATGTGAACAGCATGAGACATCGTTGTCAAACTGTAATTGATGCTCAAGGACACATGACAAGTTCTTGAGACATTGACATTTTTTGTTGTGGTATACCCACAACTGTTGTTAGCTTTTGTTTCAGTAAATTGTTTGAGATGAAGAAATTACCATTGCATGCGTCTACTTAAATGCCCTACTTTCGTGATATAATATCACTGTAGCATGAACTTTTTACATTTTCCATAAATTTCACTCGAAAGTTTAATATATCCCTAACTTTTTGTGAGTAGTGTATTTATTCATATTCATGTATTTATTTATTTATTTTTTCTGCCAACAGGGATAATGATGTGCCCACAGTGGAAGACAGATGATGGCTTTGAGATGCAGTTTGGTGTGAACCATCTGGGTCATTTTCTGCTTACCAACTTACTTCTGGACTTGTTGAAGAAATCAACACCAAGCCGTGTTGTCAATGTTTCCAGCCTGGCTCATGAAACAGGTGTGGAAGTCCATATGTCTTTATGTGCTAAACTGAATCACTCATAACAACACTTATTTTTTTCATCATTTTGTAGTCTCTAAATTATTGTAAGCAGTGATTATACTCCTTATCCTGTTCTCTGACAAGAAGCTCTGTTTTAACAAAATGTGCAATTCTTGTGTTTATAAAAATAAAAGGGCATAAAATACACATGGTAATGTATTATATGTATTATTTACAATGCAAATACATTTACAATACAATGATTATTTGGCACAATCAATATTTTGATTCCAATAATATTTCAAATTATTTTCTGTTTGACAGGCAAGATTGATTTTGATGATATAAACCTGGAGAAAAACTATGATCCATTGGTAAGCTATCGACAGAGCAAGCTGGCCAATGTTCTGTTTACCCGCGAACTAGCTGTCAGACTGAAAGGTAAACTATAGACCTGAATCAGGTTAGACCAGTGGTTCTTGATCATGGTCCTGGGGACCCCTGCTCTGCACATATTGACCGTTTCTCAATATGCGTTCTTCAGCGATCTTGCGTCCTTGTGTTCTCGCTCTACGTCATCATTAACCGTCGAAGTTCAATTCCAATACTCAAGAACGCAAGTACAGAGGATGCATGAAAGTGCCCGGATGTGTTCTTGAAATCGAGGATGCATCGAGTGCAGACTTGAGAGAATCGAGCCTTTAGAAATCCCAGAAGACGCTGCGGGCGCCGGTGTACGGAACCCTGCAAGCTTTAAACTCGCTCTCGCAAATACTTGACTTCTGTCTTGCAACATTTGCGTGTGTTCAGATGAGCAGGAAAATAGTTCTATCCTACACAATTACTCGCTAACAAAAGCTATTCGTCCAATTCAATGCATATTGTACGCATTATTATCATTATTATTTTTGTTAAATAAACAAAACCACTGGTAAATAAAACGCACCTTAGTATCGATATTTTTTGTTTGAGTATCGATACTTTCGATACTCGCGTCAGTATCGATATATCGATACTTCGGATCGATACACCCATCCCTACTTGACGGCTCTTGAAAGTAAACATTTATAGTTTTGTTTTGCCTAATTTTAATAAAGTTATAAGACCCGGAGAAAGTCTGCAGTATTTTTATTGGCATATTAAAATGAATCTTAACATAGTCATAGTTAAACATATAACGCTGTAAAATAAAACGATATGCAATTATAAGTAAATAATATCTATAATAGTATGAAATGTTTTAATAAGTTATGACATTTGTTTGTAATGTTATGTTATATTTATGGTTCATTGGCCGCTGCTTATGCTGTGACTATG
>NW_015638975.1:1063090-1069978 GCF_001515625.1 Sinocyclocheilus rhinocerous | reverse complement strand
TACTTGACGGCTCTTGAAAGTAAACATTTATCGTTTTGTTTTGCTTAATTTTAATAAAGTTATAAGACCCGGAGAAAGTCTGCAGTATTTTTATTGGCATATTAAAATGAATCTTAACATAGTCATAGTTAAACATATAACGCTGTAAAATAAAACGATATGCAATTATAAGTAAATAATATCTATAATAGTATGAAATGTTTTAATAAGTTATGACATTTGTTTGTAATGTTATGTTATATTTATGGTTCATTGGCCGCTGCTTATGCTGTGACTATCCGGTCAGTTAAGCAAGAAAGCAGCACATTTCAATTCTCATAAGGGTGCGTTCTGTGTCCTCGATTTGAGAAACAGCCATTGTATGTCTCCCTTATCTGACACACCCAGTTCATGGTCTAAAACGAGCTGATGATCTGAATCAGGTGTGTTAAATAATGGAGACATGCAAAATGTGCCCAGGACCAGGATTAAGAGTCACTGGGTCAGACGCTATGTTGAATTTAATGCAGATGAAAACAAGGCTGTAGGGGATTTACAGTCGTTATAATATTATGCTAATCCATTGAACGCGCTGTACTTCTATACGAGACATGCAAAATGTGCCCAGGACCAGGATTAAGAGTCACTGGGTCAGACGCTATGTTGAATTTAATGCAGATGAAAACAAGGCTGTAGGGGATTTACAGTCGTTATAATATGCTAATCCATTGAACGCGCTGTACTTCTATATTTCTAACCCGCTGCTTGCAAACTCTCTCCCTGTCTATCATTCAGGCACAGGAGTGACAACTTATGCTCTTCATCCTGGGTTGATCCAAACTGAGCTGGGCCGACACTTTTTCCCCTCTCTGTCTCTATGGAAGAGGCTTTTGTTCATGCCCCTTTTTTTCTTTGTCAAAACACCTTGGCAGGGTGCGCAGACCACCATCTACTGCGCAGTGGATGAGAGTCTGCAGAATACCAGCGGCCTTTACTACAGGTCAGTAGCTGCTTCTGTCACGTGTGTTAAATGCAGTCTAGTAAGATTTTGCTCAAGGCCTGTGAGAGATGTACACAAACTTTCTAAAGTCAGCATCACAACAGCCAGCAAGATTTAATATTTGCCACCTCTCCCATGATATCATATACACTGGCACCAAATTGTATGATGTTGATGACAAACTTGAGACAGCGATCCTTGTTTTGCAGTGGATGTCATTGTCATTTAATAAGTTCACAATGGAAAACAACAAACAGTTTTCACCACTTTTTTTAAAGCTTTTATTCACATAGTGTTTTCTGACCATTGATGTTCAATTATGATAATTTCCGGCTGTGGTTAATTTCTCTCTTGGTGGTTTTACAGTGATTGTGCCCCCAAAGAGGCAGCTCCTCAGGGTAGGGATGATGCTGCAGCCTGCAGACTGTGGGATCTCAGTGCTTCCATGGTGGGCCTGGCTTGAGACAATACCTTGCCCAGTGAAAAAGCATTTAAAAAGTAGTTTTTCACATTTTCCTGTGAAGATTGTACATTCCAAATTTGCAGACTATTAAATCTGCCTACTTTATATGAAATACAGAGCTTCAGTTTGAGTAAGAATGTGGGAAAGTAGAGTTTCAGTATGCAGGATGAGGCTGGCTCTGTAATGAAGTGCCTATGCAATAAGATGAACAGCAATAGTATGAATTTAAGCAATAAATAATTAGTGATTTTTTTTTAAATATACTGTTATGCTATTAGCCATTGTGCATAGCTAAATTAGACATTTGATTTACCTTATAATAAAATTCAGTGTGTAATATGAATATAGGTTAACATTTTTACAAAGCCTATTTTTGAATAATGAAATAAAGATATTAAATGAATCGTTACCCTCTGTAAACTGAAAGTCGAGGTGAGTTTATGGTAAAGCAAAAGAGCATTTTATAAAAGCTGTAGCACAACATAAGCAGTATTTTGGAATAAACTTAAAATTTCCCCTTTCATAAACAGAGTTTATTTGAAATATCATTATAAATAAACACATTTAAAACATTAAACTTTGATATTGTTTTCATTAAGTCATAAGCACAATTGTCATCAAATGATAATCAAGTCTGTATTAAGAAGAGTAACAAATACTAAACCAATTTGCAAAGTTTCTAAATCTAAAAACTACTTCTAACTTGTAGAGATTAATGTTCTATATTTGATAAAGCCAAAACAGATTGAAAGTAAAATGTCAAGTTCTACATAAAACCTACATTTCGGATTCAGTGTTATTATGGTCAAATTAATAATTACATCATTAAAATTAATTCTCATTGGGATCATAATTTTCATGTACAAAACTCAAACATGATTGCTGTATGTACAGATATGACATGAAATTATATAGCTTCAACAGTATCTGGAATAAAAAAGTACATCATATATAATTTACTAAACGTTTAAAAATAATATCGATTTAAACATATTAACAACTGTTTCAACTATCAGTTATTAAGTCATTGACATTCACAAATGTGCATTCACCACACATCAGCAACGCACCCTGACCTGAGTGCCCAGCGGACACAAAGCTGTATGTGTCAGCCACATGCCCTTATCAGTTCTCCGTCCAACAGATTCACCATCTTTAGCTGGGCTGGAAAAGTGATCAGGAGATGTGCGCGACCATTTGAACAAACACTCAACAGTCCTACTGAGAACTCCAACTGCTTCCATACAAAACTCCGGCACAAGTTCCCACCTACTCTGTCCAGCTTTATTCTTTTAGCCAAAGGAACATCAAATGCGTCTTCATGACATGATAGGTAGCTGCAGCTGAGATTACCAGGTCGGGGCGGACATCTGGGACTTTTCCAGTAGCTTTCGACCAGGATGAGTCTAAGTCTGTCTTCCACAAACCATAGTTTTGAGGCAGGAGGTCTGCGTGGTGGAGCACAGTCTCACAGTCTGTACGTATGCCACTGTGGACACACCCCACAGATGAGTTTTATTTCCTCTCCACCCCACCTATCTGCAAGTCAACCTTGACATGCTATTGGTTCACAATTGGGGATCATAGGTCAAACCCCTTCAGCGGCGAAAAGAGGGGGTTTATTTGTTGTTTGCGCTGTCAGTCATGATCAAATCAGCCAATGAAAAGGGAAAGGCCATATTTGGTAGGTGTGTTCATCCCAGGTGTGACTAAAATGAACATTCCAGTCTTCACATACCTGTCTGCCTATCTCTTCTTCTTCTGCTTCCCTGGCTGCGACACCCTCTTCAGACAAGAGACAGAACACTTCCTGCTGTAGTTTCTATGGGCTTTCACCTGTCAAAATCACTCAGCCTCACTTGTCACTTAATGCTCAGAGATAGGAAATGTGTATAATGACAGAGTTTGTTTCAAAAACCAAGAGGAGGACAATTATAAGAGTATAGCTTTTGCTCTGTTTTACTGTATGGAATCTCGCATGCCCAGTCTTCACATACCTGTCTGCCTATCTCTTCTTCTTCTGCTTCCCTGGCTGCGACACCCTCTTCAGACAAGAGACAGAACACTTCCTGCTGTAGTTTCTATGGGCTTTCACCTGTCAAAATCACTCAGCCTCACTTGTCACTTAATGCTCAGAGATAGGAAATGTGTATAATGACAGAGTTTGTTTCAAAAACCAAGAGGACAATTGTAAGAGTATAGCTTTTGCTCTGTTTTACTGTATGGAATCTCGCATGCACACTCACTTCCTCCATGCAATTCTTTGAAATATCGGTCCTTAAAGAGATAGTTCGTCCAAAAATTTAAATTTTTACTCTCTTTCAAGTCATTCCAAACCTATATGACTGTCTTTCTACTGCCGAGCACAAAATAAACTATTTTGAATAATTTTTTTGAACTGTTTTTGTCCAGACTATGTAAGTCACTGGGGTCAAAGCAACATCGGACCCCAGTGACTTTCATCGTATGTGGACAAAAGCACTGAAACATTTTTCAAAATATGAAATGATGACAAAAATGCAATTTTTTTTGATGAACTATTCCTAGCAAGCAGTAACACGCACTGTTGACTCTGAGCAATCAACATCACATTTAATTTCCCCACGCACAGACACACAGCAGGATGTATTAGGGTGTGTGTGTGTGTGTGTGTGTGTGTGTGTGTGTTTGTCATTGTACACATGTGCCCTAAGGTGGTGTGAGAATGCAGGTTTGTAGCATTCCAGGCAATACAAACTCAATGTACAGCTTTTGCCTAAGATGAGTTAAAACAAGTAAAAAGCTTAATCATCCCTCAGTGTGACTAAGAACTTATCACTTGCAATCATGTGTAATGGATGTCAAAGACATAAGAAATATATAACGCTTATATGTGGTTCAAAACATAGACACGTAAAGATGCACACACACACACACACACACACACAATTTAACGCACACCAGGGAGGCGGCCAGACAGCTGTCCAAAAAATTAAATCACACTCATCTCTCAGTGACTAGACAAATGCTTCGCACACAGGACATGGTGCACTAGTTTAGTTGTAACTCTAAAATGAACTTAAATGATCTTAAAAGTTCATAGTTAATAAATGCCCATAAAAGTCAAAGTTGTTAATGAAATTTGCAGAAAACCAGTTTAAATTGCAGCTTTTTGGATATTTAAAGACATAAACGGGCCTGTAGCCGGTTTATATGCAGTTATATATAAATGGGAATTTTTGGAGATCTGAAATGAATGTATTTAAAAAGAAATTATAATAAATCAAATAAATTTCCAGAAATACTTTGATTTTATTGGCAAATTTAAGTAGTACATAAAAAAGGGCACATGGACTCAACGACTGGCGAGAGATGAGCAGTCATTCCGCCTGACTGGATGTTTTGCGAGTGATGGTTAGTGATGTCTTAGCATGCCTGTGTCAGGGAAAGGGAGCCAGTTACTCAGTGGGCTTTGTGGCCAATTATCTAGTTGAGTTCCTCTGGATGGTGTGAAAGTCGCATGCAAAGCAAACAAGCTTCAGTTGTCCTTTATCTGATCCTAGAGTTCCGTCCAAATCAGACACCAGGATCACTCATGTGGATAATAGGATATATGTTAAAACATCTTCAGCACCGGAGCAGGATTACAGAACACACATTCCCAGCATTACTATGTCATCTCCTGTTCATCACTTTAATAAAAATATTTAAATATAAGTTTAGTTCTCTTTTTTTTTTTTACTTTATATTTCATTTTTGTGAATAGATATATATTTAGGGCATTAAAAAATTGTTAAAATTTAGGGAAATTTTGTCATCACCTATTAATAAAAATTATTAACCTGCCATCTAAATTCTGTTTTACTCTTAAGGACAACATAATTATGGATTTAAGTACCATTTAAGAAGCATTTTTAATTTAATTTAATTTTTTAATTATTATTATTTTTTTATATCTACCTTGGTATTATTTATAAAATGTTTGAGATTTTACTGACTGTTGTATTTATTTATATTATGAAATGTTATGGAATGTACATATTATTGATGCATTACTGCAATAAGTTAAATTAAAAAATTAAATGAATAAATCAAATGACATAAATGTAATTTATTAATTTTTTTCAAAAACAAAACAAAACTACCTTTTAATTTTTGTTTATCACACCACCTACACAAAAGGACAGTGTTTAAAATAAACCAACCAGTTGATATTACAAAACTTTAAATCCATAACTATTGCTCTTAATGTGCATTAAGATAAGCTATATAGCATATATTTTCATCATCACAGTCACAAATATTAAAGTGTTAAAATGTACAGTATTCATATTCCTTGCTTTATTTTCAAGTGATTATATTCTGCCTTATACAGCAGTTAGTTTTATACACTCTCAGAGAAAAAGGTGCACAAGTCACTGGGGTGGTAGATCTACCTTTTCGAAAGGTACATGTTTTTTTTTACCTTTTAGGTACTAATGTGTACCTCTAAGGTACCAATATGAACCCTTTTGAAAAGGTACCACCCCAGTGACAGCTTTTGTAACTTTTTTTTCTGAGAGTGTATGAAAAGACAAAGCCAGACCAGCTGATTCTGTGAAAAAAATTTCTTTGAAATGAAACATGACAATTTGTAAAAAAAATAAATAAAATGCATTAATTAATAAAAACCCTGAGTTACAAATTCTTGACTTGCAAAGAGCAAAAAAGAAGAAGAAAAATATTTAATTTATTTCAAGCTGAATGTATCACTTTTTTTTTCTGGGTCTTAATTCAAGTTTTAATAGTATTAATAGTACATTTATTATTAGTTTATTTGTAAGAAATATGATTATGAACTTGACATTTTCAGGCAAAGATAAGCTAAAAGCAACACATTTTTGGCCATCACTACTTCTGCTGTTGACAGATAAAAGTTTTGCCAACAGTGTTGGGGCAACTACTATTAAAATAGTCACAGTTTAAAGCAGTTAAGCTACAGTGAAGCTACTCATAAGATCATAAGATGCAGTTCACTATTTTACTTATGAAACAAATTAGAACACAGACATTTAAACAGACACCATTAAAACTAAAAGCCACACGGGGACTTCTGATAACATTTTTTAGGTTAACACAAAATTGAGTTTTTGTGATATAAGATTATTATTGTGATATAAGAAGTCTTATCTCTTCAAATGCAATTGTAATACACAGGGAAGACTTTAATGTGCATTAGCGCATGTTAGGCCTAATATGGTTAACTTTCCTGCGTTATGTATTTATACTCATGAACTTCTCAGCCACTAGAGGGACACTTCCCTGGTAGTGGTTCATCCTAACCGAAGCAGTGTGATAATATTGTAGCGTTTCGCTACTAATGAACCAGGCGTTCTCAGTCGCTTTGTAACTTTATTAAAGCACTGAAGGAGGGTTACTGTTATGGCCGTAACCCACGCCGTACACCAGTGGTTCTCAACCTTTTTTT
>NW_015638975.1:1054620-1062815 GCF_001515625.1 Sinocyclocheilus rhinocerous | reverse complement strand
AAGCTTTTACTGTTCTAAAAACAGATTTGTGGCTATTATTGGAATTGAAAAGGTTCGAATAATCCCGAAACACACGTGATAGTTGTCATGCGGTGAATCTGGCCAATCGTGAAACAGCTGTGTCGTCATCAGCGCTCCTGCAGCCGCTCTGAAAAAGCTGCGCCAGCAACTATTCTTGATTTTTGAGCATTAATAAAAAAAAAAAAACCTGCGCCAGCTGAGTCAGCCGGCTGCTCTCGAAACGCTCTCGCGGTACTTTGATGCCACACGTGACAGTGACGTGGCGTCGGCGCCGGTTCAAGTCGGACAAAATTTCTAACCGGCATGCACTGCTTCAAGTCAGCTGCCGATCGGTTTGAGCGGCGCCGCATGAAGTCAAAAGCACCTAAAGACTAACAGCTATAACCAGTTATTGCTAAAATGAACATTGCTTAACATCATGACATTAACAAATGTCCTTCAACATTTATAGCAACATCACAATATTATGCTATTTCGAATTCTGAATGCAACAGGAATACGTTTGGGTTTGGCGAGACGTTTACTTTTTAGACAGATTATAGTTATTTTTAATTTAAAGTATGTATGTATGTATGTATTTCTTTATTTACAATTTATTAAAATGAACATTGATTATAGTATTAATTTATAGCATTATAGTATTTATGTATAGAGCCAGAATGATCTCATCGTTTTATGTCAGTTAACTAGCCCAGTAAGGGTTTGTCGTTTTATTTTTGCATGTTTACTTAAAACTTGGAAGTTAAAATGGTCGTTTAGACACTCGCTAACATGATCAATGTAAGCCAGCGGCTGCTGTTTAGAGTATTATGATTTAATATTGATCAATTCTTATGTTTATTTAATAAAGAATCATTATCCAATTATGAAAATATACTTTTTGTTTATTGAGAATATGAAAGAGCTGTTACATCAGAGCTTGTCTTGTGTGTAAAGTCTTGTGATGGCTCGCATTCAAATGATGACAGTGTGATAACATGCACACATTGGAGACTGTGAACATTTCATTTAAGTTTGTTTATGCTGCAGATACTTTTTATTTCAGAGTTGTGAGGCTGATGATGTATAAGTAGCTGCTGAGACTGATCCTACTTCATCCCCTGCCACAAGTTATGAGCTGATGTGAATCTAGAAGTTTCATTTGGAACTGTAACTCTTTCAAAACTACTTGGTTAACAACCTTTTTGAAATTGCTAAATACTTCATTCATAAATGCAGATTTCTGAAAACCCCTCCATCCTTTCCTCACTTTTCTAATGAACTTAACATTTTTGCTGCTTCTCTTGATGCCCTTTCAAATGAAAAAGCTACTACAGTTGCCAGTTTCTTCAGTGAGCTAAGTGCCCTATAACTCCTTGCTACCCTTTGTAAGAACTTACTATTCTATAAATGCTTTTACTATTATTTTTTATTTTAATTAATTAATTTTATTTTCTATCCTTTTCTGTTCTTCATTGCTCTTCATGATTGTACATTTAATGTAAAACTTCACTGTTACATATTGTAATTGCAACTATGTCTGCATTTGAGAATTGTTTATTGTTAATATTGTTTGTTCAATGCCTATTTTTGTATGTACATTTGTTTACTTACTATTAAAAAAAAAAACAAAAAAAAAAAACACGCGATTCATACGCCCACAGTGGGTTATGATTGGTCGACAGACAGGGTCAAATCTGATTGGCTAAAGAGTACGAGTGTCCCGCGTGGGAGGAGTTCGCTGCCAGAAAGGTCTCAAAATTCACACACAAATCCAAGGCGATTCACATTCACAGCCCATGATAAACTCGTGAATTTTTAACATTCAAAAATGTTGTACACAGTTGTACATCTGTGAATTGTGTTTTGCATTTGTGAAACGTATTTTATGAATATACATTCTTATTTTGAGCATGTGAATTGGTTTTTGTGAATATATATATATATTTTTTCGTGCACGTGAATTATTTCTCATGCATGTGAATTGGGTTACGCATGTGTGCATCGCGTCTTTTGCGTGAATTATTATTGAGATCGTTCTGGCTCCATATTTATGAGTCATTACGATTTTTTAAAATCATTCAAATATTCAGTGTCTGAGTTGGCTTATTTGCAGGACCCCTTTTTCTCAGGAATTAAGTCATTTTACAAGCTTTTTAAATGTCTATCACCATGATACAGAAGGCATAAGGGTTAATAAAACGTTAGAAGTGATTCAGTTCAAAGAATGTATATATATACATAATTAACATTTGATTCGTCTAAAATAGCTTTAAATTACAAATTAATTACATTTAAAGCTTAAACGACGTGTTCGTTTAGTGTACGTCACGTGCACTGGTTATTGCCCTAAACAAGGAAAGGGTTACATTCCCCAAACATGAAACGTCATGAGTGCACATTAAAACACCTCCCAAATAATGAATATTAAACAAGGTCTTCAGAGATTAGCAAATCAACTTCCACTTTTTTAGTGTCATAACAAAACGGGCGGGGACAGTTACAAAACGGATCAGTAACGCGGGAGTTTTCATAACAGCTTGTTTTCAAAGGAATTGTGTTGAATAACCTCACCTGCATAGACATGGATGAAAATAAAATTGATTTAAGTTTAAAGACGATGCAACTTTTACAGGTGAGCTCGAGGTTCGCTCCTTACTGAACGTTTCTCACTTCCACACTTTATAGAAATACAACACGTGCTCATAACTAGTTAAGTATCTTGACAAACATATATGTTTGTGTATATATATATATATATATGTTATTACCGTTTATTTATCGCCCTGTATGGTAGTTTGCATGCGTTTGAAGTGATTCACACGTATGGCTTTACACTTTACGCTTGTTTAACTTGTTTAGGTCCGCTATGATACAGACATAATTACGACTAACGTTAAGTAAATATCTCCTGCTTCAACTGCATGTTGTCTCTCCTGACGACGAGATGAGAATATTAAAACTGGTTTACCTGCTCTTTGGATTTAATATTGGGGCACAGAACAACATTGAAGAACTTTATTTTTGAAAGAAAAGAAAATTAATCACTGTAACCGTCGAAGATAAACCGATTCGGTCAGTAATTTAGTGTTTGTATGTTTTATCATTAAAGTATTAAGTGTTCAGACACTTCTTGCAGTTCAAAGCAGTGATTAGCGCCCCTGTCGGACACAGCGCTCAGAAACACTGCAGGTAGTTAACGTGTAAAATTATTTTTTTAATCTAAAACTTGTAATTTTTAGGAGAGGACACCACCTCAGGATCCAGGAATGGACGGGCCCGTGCGTCGGACGTCCCGGCGAATCAGAGAGAAACAAAATCAAGAAAAGAACCAAATTTTATCCCCAAAATGTCTGACATTTACGTCTGAGGTGAAACGACGTCTCTTATGGAACATTTTAGTTATAACTCTATTTATAAGCGTGTATATTAACTATTACATATTACCTTTAGAAAAATGACAGTGAGGAAGAAGAAGATATTGAAGAGGCAGAAGTAAAGGATGATAAGGAATCTCTTCCAGTAAGTGCAAACACTGCATCATCGCCTCAAAATGTTAACTTTCCACCTGAATGGCAGAATCCACCTTTTTTTGTCATCTTAAACAGGGTTACCGTGAGGGTTTGTCTGAATATGAGCTAGAGCGACTGGAGAATATCAGACAGAACCAGGCCTTCCTCAATACCCTGAATTTACCTCAGGTAAAACTTTGCAGTGAGGCAGGAGAGTCGTTTTTTTTAATTACTTTTGTTTCTGGCTTTTAGCTGTTTTTCCACATTAAACTTGCTTGACTTTATGAGCATAATTTGTACTTGTTCGCAGATTTCTGAAGCTCTGAGACCCAAGCCGAAACCTACTCAGAAAGGCCTGAAAAGGTATCTTTAAATAGGAACTATTCAAAATGGCACAAATGAAAATGTATGCAATAAATAAATAAGGAATATGTATTTAAATATACCGTAATAGCATAAATACAGTAGCAGATATATTGCTGATATTATTTAAGTGTTCTTAATGGTCAGAGGTCAAACACCCCACCATCTCACTAACTAAAGAAAGTCAATTATTGTAGGGAAAAGACAGAATCAGAGATGCTCCCTGTTCGCAAGTCACTGCGGTTACAGAATAAGGGTCCTCAGACAACCCTTACTCTAGACACAACCTCTTATGCAGCCAGAGAGCCTGTAAGTCACTGACATGCATCTATAGTGTTCAATGTTAAACTTAAACACAATTTTGATGAAACACTACGAAATGATTTAATCTGAAATTAAACTAATGTGTCTTACTTCAGGAAGATAAACCAAAAAAAGCCCCAGGACCGATACCACTCGATCCAATCAACCTGGATGAACATGTCAGGCTGCCAGAAGATTTGGTACAACTCTGGAATGAGGTCAGTGTTTACATGCACAAAAACATGTAGCATCCTGTATTTTTTAGAATTTGGTCATATTCCAAAAAACTTGTGCATCACCCGAATCTGTATGATGTCTTCTGTAGGTCCCATTAAAACAAGAAGCAGGAACATCAGATTTGATATTGTGAGTAACGTGTCATAAAGAGAGTGTTTACCTATACGTCATTTTGGTGTCTCTTGTATCAGTTTCAGATAAGGTTTCATCTTGTACTAATTAGTAGCCATTTTCCTCACTTGCGTAATGAGAATGTCATATATTGCATATAATGTGTCAACAAATTTGTTGTCAGGTACCAACAAATGCTGCAGAAATTATCTATCAATGACAGTTGTGTGGTGAAAGTTGTGAAAGATCGGATCTGTTCAGCAGCTTTTCACCCCACCTCTTCCAACTTGCTTATGGCAGCAGGAGACAAGTCAGGCCACCTCGGGCTCTGGAAGCCGGTGAGATAACTGTGGTCTGGTGTGATAAAAATGAGAGCTGTTTGTGAAAGTTGAAATGTGGTAAAATGTGATGAAGTGACTAATGGCTATTCCAGATTTTCTCCGCTTTGCTTGCAATATTGTACAATGTTAACTGTGTTTCCCTCAGGATGCTAGTTGGGGTGATGACGGTGTAATCTACTTTGAACCCCATTCTCGTGCAATTACCAGCATGGCCTTCTCATCTCACCCTTGCAACCTCATCACAGTGAGCTATGATGGCTCTGCACGCAGCATGGACCTGGAGAAAGCAGTGTTTGATGAGGTGAAACATTGGTCATACATGTTTATTGTGTGACGATAAGACATATTATGTACTCATTTCCTAATGTCATAATTGAAATTTAGCAGCTTTTTACATGGTGAAGCTAGTCTTTCTATCCACATATACATGACACAGTGTGACTGAGTATTTGAAGGATTAAAATACATGTTGCACGTCATGTATTCTGATTAACGTGAATTCAATTTGGACAAGGACATTTAAAGATCAATTGGTTTTATCTAACTGAAACCTTTAAATTGCCTGTGAATATACAGTTCAAAAGTTTGGGTCAGTATTTTTAATTGTTTTTTTTTTAACTGATACTTTAATTTAGCAAGAATGCTTTAAATTGTCAAAAAGCAAAAAATTGCAGTAAATGCATTTTACAAAAGATTTATATTACAAATAAATGCAGTTTTTTTGTACATTTTCTTTTCATCATAGAATCCTGAAAAAAATTTATTAGTTTCCACAAAAATATTAAACGGCAACATTTATATTTTATAATAAGGAATGTTTCCTGAGCACTTGGTGAGCAAGAAAGATTTCTTTCAAAAACATAAAAAAAATAAATGGTAGTGTATAAATGACAAAAATTACATATTGGCAACAAGAATGAAAAATAGAGAAGAGGCAAAATATCTAAATTTTTGGAAATATTGGAATCATTTAAAAAAACTAATTTGTTGCATTACTAGTAAATCCCCGTACCATTAAATATCAGGTTTCTAATCCAATTTCTTGGTGCCAACTTACAGATGTACAACCTTCAACACATTTTACAATTAACACCTCTCTTTTGTACTCAGGTGTATCGCTCATCCTCTGGCCTGAAAAGTTTTGACTTTTTGTCAGCTGACTGCTCCAGTTTACTACTTGGTGAATGGAATGGTGATGTTGCCGTCGTTGACCGTAGAACTGAGTAAGACCAAAATATCTATGTATTTAAATATCTATATCTAATATATTTATATATGAAGAGTTTATTTGCAAAAACATAACTTTTTTTTTTTTTTTTTTCAAAAATCATATTTTTTATTGTGTTTTATTGTGTTAGTTAGCTGTATTTGTTAGTTATTTTTTACCTAATCAAAATAACACAACTGCAGTTTGATTGAGAATGCACAATGAAAAAACACGGTTTTTGAAAATTGTTAAAAACAGAGTTATCTGTTTTTGCAAATGAACTCTTCATATATATTTACATCATAAATAATAAAGAAAACATGTGATTGCAGGAAAATATATGAATCTCTGTATACCATGGCTGCAAATCCTCTGCGCTGTGTTCATGTCCATCCTGTGCAACAGCACTACTTTGTAGTGGCAGAGAGCAGGTATTATATAACACTTCTTAACTAGAATAATGCTGGTTGAAAAAGTTCATTTTCACCAAATAATTATCAATATGATGTTCCACAAGTTGCTGAGTAAATAGCTATGTTTCCATCCAAATATTTGAATTAAACTTATGCGCAAAACATAATTTTATTATATATAAACATAATTTTTAAACATATTAAGCTTATATCGCATAAAACATATGCAAATAAAGCACCGTTTCCATCCAACGAGTCAAAGAGAACAAAATCGTCACTTCCTGGTAAACTGTGGCACTAAATATCACTAAGAATATAGGAGAAGCCACTGAATATAATAATTTTCATATATGATATAAATTACTTGCACCTCAGAGCGAGCAGACGAAACACAATAAACGAAAAACAACTGTCGATGCTGCTGTTTGGGAACACAGTCGTGTAAGACAATTATACAGAAATACTTTGACGACAGACTTTGCTCAGGCATTTCAGAATGACCATAACAACATATAGATGCTGTGAACGAAAAAATGGTCAAGACTGCTTCAGAACTCAGTAGAACGATGGCTCAGAAACCCCAGCCTTGCTGCTCATCGCATTACAATACAGACAGCTCTGTATGGACCTTGCATCACTCTTTCTTTTGCAAAGATTTTATAAACCGAAATATAATGCAGACTCAGCTTCATGAGGACATTTACGCTGGAGAATGGTTTATTCTGTATATTCAAGTGCACTAATGCCACGTCTGTTTATAGAACATAATTCTTTCAGAGAAGCTAATATAACAACTAACTAACATATTGTACGTCCTGTACCTTTATAGTATGTGCTATTGCTCAGCATTTATTGATTCATTTATTTTAAAGCATTAGAGACTTTGTACGTCTGTTATTATTTGATTAGAACATTGTTTTGGGCATCAATGAGGTTTTATCTGTTTACCAGTATTTTGATTGAACTGTGATCTCAAAACTTCCGTTAAAGAATATTTGCTGTGATATTTATGAAGTAGCCATTTTTTTCTGACAACCAAGGCTGCATATGAGTTTCAATGTTGATTACTGTCCATGAAATGCCAGTGGGTATTTATATTTATTACACAACATTCAGTTTTAATGCAGTGCATTTGCTTTTACACGTTTATACACGCTGCATGTTTTCTTTACTCAGCCTCAAGTTGTTCCAAGCCTGTATGACTTTCTTTATTCTGTTGAACACAAAAGAAGATGTTTCAAAGAATGTTGGAAACCAAACAGTTGCTGGAATCCATTGACTTCCAAAACAGAACTATGGAAGTCAATGGCAACACATATCTTCTTTTGTGTTCAACAGGTTTAGAACAACTTGAGGGTGAGTAAATGATTCACTTTAAAGGGGTCCTATTATGCTCTTTTACAAAGTCTTGATTTTGTTTTGGGGGTGTACTAGAACATGCTCTCATGCTTGGTGGTTCGAAAAACGCATTATTTTTCACATAATTTACATTATTAAAATACCTTTCTCCCCAGCCTGGCACAAACGGCTCGATTAGTTCCGGCTTTGATGAAGGTCCGCCTTCCGAAAAACTAAATTTGGTTAGCGCGTTGTGATCGTTGTGATTGGCGAACAGCTTAGACGGTGTTTCAGTACTGCCCCGCCCCTTGCTCCGTCAAGCTTTTTGAGCTTTTTGGGCGAATCCGGCAGGCACTGTACTCCTCATGTT
>NW_015638975.1:1040398-1054480 GCF_001515625.1 Sinocyclocheilus rhinocerous | reverse complement strand
GCGTCGCGCCACATCTTTAAAATTCAAATACATTATTTTCTATGAGTGTAGGCACATTGGCGGCGCCGTTCGGCGTCTGTCCGCGGCGCCCAGCTACGTCGTGTTGTACTTGTAAGAATCGTTCTAGACATGCCGAAAATTTGAAGCTACAGGCCCGGAAAACAAACGCTGTAGTCCAAACGAGCCGTTCGTTGTAGTTATTGAAAAGGGATTTTTTAAAAACGAAATATCTCCCTTTGGAGTGGAATTTGAGATTTGTAACTTTCTAGATCTTTTTTATGCCCAAACATACACCCTACACACTGATTAAAATTTAAAACGTGAAAAAGCATAATAGGACCCCTTTAAGGGAGTTTGCAAATGTGATATTGATTTAATACAACAGTTCAATAAACAAGTACTGCTTTGTTCTTATTTTATTATTTACTATTTACTTGTCTTTTCTAGTTAAAAGTAAATTCAGTTCTGAGTGCACCTGATTCTTTGGTGGGGAGGGGGCGTGGTCCATGGGAAATAGTTCTGCCACCACAGATGGAAAAAATCCTAGCGGAAACACTGCATAAATTTAATAAAATTAGAAAAATGCCATTACAAAGGTAAAAAGAAAATGCCCCTGTAAATCACTTTGTCAAATGTCACCTCATATTAGGAAGGTTAATTTTTTATCAGAATTTTTTATTATTGATCAGAAGGTGCTCCTGGTATGGCTGTGGAATGGGGTTTGGCTGAGGAAAAATTTTCAGTCAAAAGATTTTTTTTTGCTTTAACCCCTGCATTGTCGCAGTACAGTGTTTATTATCTTAATGTTCTTTTTGAATGTCATCATTCAAAGCGTTTCTGTCTTCTTTCATTCAGTTAGGGATAGCTGGCTGTTTTTGCCCATATTAGGAATTTCCTGCAGTGTCCTGAGTTCTATTTCTTTTATAATGTATATGTGGATTTTCTGGGCGTCCAGTGTGAATGAAACACACATTACATGTGTTCATAGCACTAAATAATGGCCAATCCATAAAAATAATACTACTTTATTTAAATAGCATTTAAAAATAGCAAAAAAAGAACTAAACCAAAAACTGTGGTAAAAAAAAAACAAAAAACTGACGTATTTATTGAACCGTGGGCTAACTGTATTGTTGCATCTGTACGGTTTACTCTGAAATACTGTATAACAGGAATATCACAAACTGAGTGCCGAGTGCTAATGTGACTAACTGATGAAACAATACAGTTTGTAAACCAAAATATGTCTACTGTAATGTTTGAAGAACGACAGACAAAAGACGCTCTGTCTTAACTCCTACATTAACCCTATAGCTGCCGGTGCAGCAAAATAAACAGCAATTTCACAATGATTATAAAGTCTGTGTGCTACACTACATTATTTATTATTAAATTAAGAAATCTGAACAACGTCAGTTTTCATTAATCGACACGTTCTTAGGAAATAGTGGGTTCACAGCGAATTATCAGAACTACTTCAGTAAAACAGAATATCGTGCTTTACCTGGAAACCTAAAGCTGCACTAGGTATACATCACATTTTAGCAGAAAAACTTGATATTTTGAGCACTCAATTGAAAATGTACACACAACGTATCAATCGTACTTACAATTGCACTTTTTTGATTAACAACGTTGCAGATTGTTTTCATTTAAGGATAGCTACGTTATAAACTGCAAAAGAGATATTTTTCAAAAACCCATATGACCTGCTCTTTAATGCGATATTCAAAAATGCGCATAAAAATAGGTGGATGGAAACGCAGCTAATGATTACATACCCTGCAGGCTGAAGCATATTGTTTATTTTCTTTCTTTTTTTAGATTTGTGAACATATATGACTTGCGCCATCTGAAAAGAAGAAACAATCTAGCAGTTGGTGAACTCAACGGTCACAGCCGCAGTGTCTCCAGTGCCTTTTTCTCCCCACTCACAGGCAACAGAGTTCTGACCACTTGTATGGACAACACGATCAGGTGCTCAGAGATCGCAAATGTTACTGCTAGAAGTGCTTATATTGAATCTACAATGTCCCTCCATTCTCTCTTGCAAATGTACCAGTAGAGGGTGCCAGAGCATCATTGGCTATGACCATATTTTAAGCCAGAATAGTTTGTGTTGGCTTTGTTTTTCTTTTCTTTTTTCTTTTTAGCTACTAAAAAGTTATAAAGTTGTCTTCCATTGTCGTACAAGAATTGGAATTGCAATCCATTTCCCAAACCGT
The DNA here is from genome assembly GCF_001515625.1 of Sinocyclocheilus rhinocerous. NCBI lineage: Eukaryota > Metazoa > Chordata > Actinopteri > Cypriniformes > Cyprinidae > Sinocyclocheilus > Sinocyclocheilus rhinocerous. Next base: position 1,052,255 of record NW_015638975.1, on the reverse strand, counting down.
TTATTCTCTGTAGGGTTGCGGGGATTCTGGAGCCTAAAGAATTGGAAATGCATTATAATTTGTATTACAAATGTTTTATTAGCCTTTTTGTGGTTTTGTTTCAGGGTGTTTGACACTTCCCTAATGGAGGGCAGATCTCCTGTACTAAAATCAATTACGTAAGTATGGGTGTTATCATATGTGTAAAAAATGATCTCTATCATGACAATCATCGGTTCTTTTGAAGTTTCCATTGATCAAAGAATCTTGAAAAAAAGTGTCCCTTTCCACAAAAATATTATGCAGCACAACTGTTTTCAGCATTGATAATAAGAAATGTATCTTGAGCAGCAAATCAGCATATTAGAATCATTTTTGAAGGATCGTGGGATGCTGAAGACTTAAGTTATGGCTGCTGAAATTTCAGCTTTGCCCTCACAAGAATAACTTAAGTTTTAAAATATATTAAAATAAAAAAAATTAAGTTATAATACTATTTCACAATATTACTGTTTTAATTGAATTTTTGACTTGGTGAGCATAAGAGAAGAAATCTTGCCTACTCCAAACTTTTGAACTGTGGTGTATCTTTACAAACATCATGATACAGACCTGTTTATAAATCAAAAGAATTACTTAATGTGAAAATGGCTGCAAAAATGGTCAAACAACATATGTAAAACGATGGCCCACAAGGCGGATGAAAACAGATGCCATAATGTTGAATTTATGCACACACACATCTGGCCTTTTCCAAAAGTTTTGGTTAAGCCATTTTTGTCGAATAACTTTTATTAGAGCTGCCCATTGTAACAGCACGCTAAATATTTTCTATGTAGGCACAACATGCAGACGGGTCGGTGGTTGTCCAAGCTAAGTGCAGTGTGGGACCCCAAGCAGCAGGACTGTTTTGTGATTGGCAGCGTGGACAGGCCTCGCCGAATTCAGGTATATCACGAGAGCGGTCGCCGCCTTCACACTTTTCGAAACATGGACCACCTGACCACAGTGTGCTCCATCACGGCATTCCACCCAAGCAGGAACACTCTGCTTGGAGGCAATTCAAGTGGGAGGCTGCACATATTTACTGACAGTTTCATCAACTAAAAAATATCAAATTCTTTATCTGTTTGTTGATTTGATTTGTTGGTTTTCTGCTTCCCTCTTTTTTCCCTTTTTTGTACACACAACAGCATTTGCTTGTATGGTTGTTTTATATAAAATATGCTGTTTGTTTTTGTTCCTGTAACATTAAATATGTAATATTAAAGAAAATATAAACTCTTGAATAATCTCATCTTAGTCATTTTTTTTCTTTCAGATAATGCCATTTGACGATACAGTAACTGGACCTAGATTGTGTTTTTATAACATGCTTATCCTAAATTCACTTAACAAACCAAGTTTATAGTCTAATCTAAAAGTCAGTACATTGTCTATTCAATTATTCATTTCAATACAAATACTTACAAAAAATAACTTCAAAAAACAAGTTTATTTAACTTACTATGAATGTGACGCAGGCTTTATCTCTTTTAGTTATACCAGAACTCAAACAGTCAGTGATGAAATAGGCTCATCATAAGTAATTAATTGGCTTTTCCAAAGTGCAAAATAAATAGCAAATCAATACAACGGAACAGTAATTCTCCACTCAGAGGTTGTTAAACCAAACTTTAGATGAAGCTTAGTTCTGGCAACAGTAGTGGTGCTCAGGAATGGGCAGCATATGGTCCTGTACCAGATGAAGAGCAGTAGCTTACACCGGGCCCAGGCACACACTCACTCTTTATTTATTTAAAAAAAAAAAATGAACCCACACCAGCCTATCTCATGCAGATTTCCAACCATTTACATGGGCCTTGCATGTTTTGTTTTTTTTACACTAAGAGTCTCTTTGTGTGTTTCTAAGAGATACTGTAAGTGAAGGCAGTATAAATTAAAATAAGTTAAAAGACTGCTCTGAGGTACCAAACCGATGAAGGCCACAAGGCTGCATGCACCTGCTATTCCCATATTCCCAACCAAAATTATATTTGGAGGATGGCGTGTATTACTTAACACAAGACTGCATGTGTATGCACCTGCATTTTATGATGCTATTGTATTGGGTATTAACGTAACAATGTGATCCACAACATACTAAAAATACAGCATCAATGTTTGTTTGAGCTGGAAGGAGTCAAAGGACTCTTTGAAAAACTATCGGTCCGTTTCATTAGAGACAGATCTGGAGTGCCCTACCCCATGAGATCAACCCCAGGAGGTCAAGGTGGCCTCCAACTACCTGCTCATTAACAACTGCAAAAAGGTGAGCAGTGGTTCTCATGGAGGAACATCTCAATCAACTCATGGTTGACAAGTGCCAGCACAGGCCATTTGTTACTTAATATTTATTCAGCTTGACTGACTGAAAAAACTGTTTTTTTTTTATGCTGTACTGTAGTTTCCCACATCCTTCCCAAAGTTATAATAGTCAAGTTCCTGGATGGCCACCTCAGAGAGCTTAGTTAGGTTTGGCGCATCATTATTTTCCATATTCTCTGGTGCTGTAAAATTGAAGTTCTCATCCTCATAGTCTTCATGGGGCTCCATGTCTGGTGGGCCATCTGTATCAAAAATAAAAAAATTAATTAATTAATAAAAGATATACAATTAAAGGTTTTACTGCCACATTAGAGGATGTCAATTAGATACTGTTAGGTTCTCACCTTGCCCATCTGGAGAGACATCCATTCCATGTTTGACCTTCATGTGCCTGCTAAGATTTCCCTTGAGGTTAAATTTACTTGAGCAGTATGCACACTTGAAGGGTTTACTGCCTGCATGGAGGTGCATATGGCCCAGAAGGTTGTACATTCGGTTAAATGACTTTCCACACACCTGTTGAAAACAAATCAAAAGAGATTTACCACCCTGATGGTGAAAGAGTCGCATAGAGATGTGTGATAAATGTTTGAAGTTTTACCTTGCACTTGAAGGGTTTCACAGGCAGGTGTACGATCATGTGAGTTTTAAGGGTCTGTTTCTGGACAAAAGATTTGAAGCACACATGACACTGGAATGGCCGGACACTGGCGTGGATTAACATGTGCCTCTTTAGGTTTGCAGACAATGTAAACTCTCGGGCACATACATCACACTTAAACCCCTTTGTTCCCTGGTAAAAAAAACAAGCACAAACAAGTGAAGAAATGGTACATTTGAAATTAATTAGAATTTTTAATCTGCAGTAGATAATTAGTGTAAACCATTAGCATGTCTATGAAATTGTATGTTATTGGCTGAAATGCTATACTGCAGTGTTTAATACTAATGCAGGCTACATAGATCATCTGCTACAATGGTTGTTCGTTTACAGAAAAAATTTTTGAACTGAATATACAACATTATATTGTACAGTATTTAAGATAGATATTCCTTTTTAAATAATAATAAAAAAAGGAGGATTTCTGGAATCTGCTGATTAGATGAAAAATGTTAGACAACAGAGTTCAAAGAGTTTAAACCAATGAATTAGAATCGTTGGTTGAGTTTGACATTAAGTAAACTCAAACCTAATGCAATAAACTGTACGGGGCCCCAGAAAACCTAGCGAAAACACTGCTTTAAGTTACTGTTTGATGATAATCTAATCTGTAAACCGACAAAAATATGCAGTATTATCTAATACCAATAATTAAAACAATTGCTGATAATGTACTGAAATAAAATGAATAAATATGAATTTAACTGTAAGACTGTCATTATTCATGTTGGATGTGACCTCACCATAGCAAACAACAGCAAACATACACAGATGTTCAAAAGCACACTATAACTCTCTGTACCTTGGTAGCACGGGCCTGAGGCTTGTTTGTCTTGTGTGTGAGGGAGTGTTGGCGTAGCTGATGAAGCTGAAGAAACTGCAGGCCACACTGACTGCAGGAGAAAGAGCGCTGCGTTTGGTGCTTCAGCAGGTGATTCTGCAGCTGGCTGCGGTAGGCGAACGACTTGTTGCATTGGCTACACTGGAAGGTGGATGGTCCTTGGTGGCTCACCTGATGACGCTTCAGGTGGGCATAGGTGGGAAACTCCATGCCGCACTGCGAGCAAACGTGGCAGCGACCTCGTTCGTGCTTTACCTCGTGAGCACGGAGTTCACTGGGGTATGCGAAGCCACGGCGACAAAAACGGCAACTGTAGGGCTTAACGTCGGTGTGCTGCAGCATGTGCCGCTTCAGGTGGCTGGTCTGTGTGAAGCCCTTCTTGCACACTGTGCACTTGTGTGGCCGTGTGCCCTGATGCGTCAGCAGGTGCGTCTGTAGGTGGCTGGGCTGCTTGAAGAGTTTGCCGCAGTGTGGACACGCGTGTGGCTTGATGCCATTGTGGCCCAGGATGTGCGTGACCAGATTGTACTTGGAAGTGTACGACTTCTCGCACATGCGGCACTTCCAGCGCTTCAGGCCCTCGCCGACATCCACGCAGTATGACTCGTTGATCTGGATGTTGATATCCAGTCGGTCGATACGGCGGCCACGGGGTGCCTCTCCTTCTACTGGCTCTGTCCAGAACATCCCCTCGCTGTTCTCATCGAAGTCTCCAACCCCTTCCATCTCGCCACCTTCATAGGCGACCTCGCTCGGCTGAAAGTAGCTGCTAATTTCCTCGCCGCCGGTTCTTGCTTTCACCATGCCGTTTCTCCCATTGTCCCTGTCCTCGGTTACCTCATCTACTCCTTTTTCATGTGTGTGGCCCCTGTTGCGTGAAGGTACCTCATGAGGTGCGTGGCTGTGGCCATGGGAATGAGGGTGTAAATGTGGATCGGATGTGGGATGCGTACTCTTGGGGTCTCGGACACAGGTGGAGCTGCAGTTGTTGGATTGAGCTTTGGGCAGGACCCTGTAGCTGGAGGGGTCGACCATTTGCATGCCTTCTCTGGGCACCATGTCATTCATCATGTGAGTGCAGGAGGGCAAACCTGGAGTCACGGCCTCTCCTTTAACGTGCGATGCCATGTCTTGGAGCCCTATAGGGGGTTTGCTGTTCTCGGGTTGACCCTGCCACCTTCTCTCAGCACAGCTGGAATGCATGTGCCCATCCTCGCCCAAATTCTCCCCAAGATAGTCACCGTTGGCACCTATAAGCTGGTCGGCGTACTCGTAGTCCATTCTCTCACCTGGCGGAGCGGGGGATTCTTTGGGGTCTCCTGTGTAAAAGCCGTTGGGGGCGATGGTGGCGCCAAAGACCTCATTCTGGGAGATGAGTCCCAACACAGCAGCTTGGGCCAGTGACAGGACCACCACAGGGTCTGTCTGTGTCCCTGTGTCCATCTGCTGGTGCATGGCCTCAGAGTAGCATCTGACCAGCCGCTGTGTCTTCTCCTCCTGTAAAGCACAAACACATGAGGATTAGTTTAGTAGGCCTACAAGTTCAGTTTGTCTATTTGTTCGAAACTACCCAAGATAATTTACAAACATGTATAGCATGGACTAGACGTCACTGGGGAAAAACAGTATGGAAACATTGATGTGATGATATGATGTGGTACATTTTTTATTGAATTTGATGTTATGATTGTTAAACACGTTTTAATAAACAAAATTTATTTTGTTCATATTGGCACCTATATAATACTTAACGACTACAGCTAGATGCACAGCCATTCTGTTTGTTTAAAAGCGAGAGCCTGTCAGACCAACATCTGAAAATGAGCATTTTGCAAACTTGGAAAGGTCTTGAGTGGCCTAACACATTACCTAATATAATCTTTGTCTAATGTAAATACAACACAGTGAAATCAAAATCAACCAGCCTAAAAAAAAAATGCTTTCAATAGGTGATTTACTTATCTTCGGATGCTACCATAAACATCAGCATGTACATAAAAACTGTAAACTTCAATCTTACTTATGTGATTATCTGAAAGTTAATAAAAAGTAAAGATATTGTGACTATTTGAGCTACATTGAACCAAACCGCATTAGTGGCACCAAACTGAACTGACTGTTTTCAAACAAGTTTCAACCACTCCCCTCATCTGGCATAGTTTATAAATGTAGCCCCATCCTAGTCTCCCACAACTGGCTAAACCGATGTCTGCCTGTACAAACTAGTGACTGCAATGCTATCTGGTGCCACTAGTGGTGCAAAAAATACACTTCCGGGGGCTTAAAGGGATAGTTCACCCAAACTTGAAAATTCTGTATTTATTTACTCACTCTCATATCATTCCAAACCTGTTACTTTGAGGAAAGCTGGTAACCCAACAGTTGTGAACATCAATGACTTCCGATGTATGGACCAAAAAAAAAAAAGCCTTAAAATATATATATTTTTAAATTTTCCACAAAAAAAAGACTAAATTACATGAGGGTCAGTAAATAATGACAGAATTTTTATTTTTGGGTGAACTGTTTAAAACAAGGTAACACAGTCAGCGCTATTCAGTTTTTATACTTGTGTAGGGTCAAAAATTATCAAAGACTTCTGCTTTCCTGTCCCAAACCTATCTTGCGTATCAAAAGGGCCATTTGGCATTCCTGAAGACACAGAGGTGCTGATAGTGATCAGGCCTGTAGGCCAACATGTGTATACATCGGGGGTCTGCTAATTATCACACTCTTTTGCCCAGTGGGCGAAGCTGTAATCTGCTGATTGGTCAGTTTGAATGTCTCACATTTGGTTTTTAGTCACATGGTCAAGAAAGGGATAAAAGAGGACTGTAACTGTTGCTCTGGCTCTTTCCTTTGCTACCTCTTTCCTTTACCTCTTTCCTTTGCTGCCTCTCTCTTCTTGGGGCTCTGCTCTCTCTCCCTCTCTCTCTCTCTCTCTCTCTGTCTCTCTCAGGTAATATTTTACATACATGCTGGGTAGAATTAATTGTTCATGTTTTACCATCCTTCATCTATTTTGTAACCAATTCAAGTGTAACCATAACAAAATATTGTTATTAAACCATTTCAATTATTAATTATGTGCTAACTAGTCTTGATTCAAGGTTAATATTAAAGTGCTACCTATTGCAATACAATAGTCACTCAATAGCAACGCTCTCCCACATATTTAGCTATTCTAACTGCGCTTATTTCCGTCGTTGGTATAAGTGGCAGTGGGTGGTAATAGACTAGAAATGTACAGTTTTATACCATCGTGCTGATAACGTTTCTTTAGTCATTCGGCAATCCTACAGCCTGAACAACCGTAGGGAAACCATCCTTACACTTGCTACCTCTCCATCTCACTCATTCAACACAAAACCACATTCCCTCAGGCAGGTGACTCTTTTTAAAGAGGATTACTTAAGAAAATTCTAACTCTGCTTGAGCCTCATGCAAATAATGTAACAAAAGTAATTATGTAATGATAATTGTACTAGTAGGCGGTTTCAAGAACAACTGTATTTCAAAGATCTTCAAAAAGACAGGAAGGTACAGACTGAGGAAAAGAGAAGGAAGAGAGACAGACAGCAGGGAGAATGAATGAGTTAACAGAAAGAGAAGAAAGAGAGAGGGAGTGGCAGAGAGTGGCTGGATGAGTGAGTGAAAGCAAAAAAGAGAATGAGAAAGAAATAGAGAGAAATGAAAAAATGAAAGGGAATATGAAGGATTAGAGTGTAAGAGAGACAAAGAAGACAGAAAGCAGCTGATGACTTCTTTCTTTGCGTGCACATTTGGGTGCATTATGCAAATATTTCCACATAGTGAGGTAGACATGTGGGGGCGTGTTAGAAGGAGCCGTTTTAGGGGGCGTGGCAGAGTCTTAACTTTGATAAAGAATATCTCTTTGGTTTTGAGACTTTAGTCTTTGCAACTTCAGGAATCTTATCTATGCACAATCAGCTTGTAACACTCCAAAGAGAAAGGAAAACTTGAAATCGCAACATATGACCCCTTTAAAACTGAGCAAAAAATAATAAAATAATCACGGCACATATAAACAAGAAGCAATCAAATATAAAAAATATTCCAAACCATTTAATCCGGCTACTCAATTGGGCTATCCAGTTTAACACACACACACACATAAACAAACTGAGCTCTCAGAGGGCATTAGAGCAGTTGTAAATGGAACTCACCACATTTTTCTTGGTCTGTGGCTTCAGGTGTTTGAGAGATCTCATCCTGAGGCAGAGTAACAGGTTCGAATTCACCCGCTGCCCTCCCCTTCATACATTATATGTTGTCTGTACCAGAACAGACACTCTCTCCTCTGTGTTTCTTGCACTCTCTCTCTGTTCTCTGTGTGTGTGTGCTCTCTTTTCTTCTCTCACTCTATTTCTCTCTCTGCTTTCCCCTCCCCCACTCCCCTCTCTCTCTTTTTCTGTCTCTCTCTCTCTCTCTCTCTCTCTCTCTCTCTCTCTGGCGCAAGCAAGCATACACACATTCACAGTGCTCTTTTCCCTCGCTCCCTCCCCCTCTTCATTCTTTTTTTCTTTCTTTCGTTCTTTCTCTCTCTGTGTCCCTTCCTGATACTCTCACTCAGACATTCTCTCTTGCATACACTTGTGAAACATGTTTGAAAACACAAACATTCATGCTGCGAAAAGATTATGTGCTCAACCATAAACATATACGGATACATATACATCACAGCAAGCACACAAAGAAAAGACATACTTGACAGAGTGTAAAAACAGAAGGAAGCTGCAACAAAGTAGGCTATATAAAAGAGGAATACACAAGACGTATTCTATAAAACAGTCCTGATTAAAAGGAGTACATAATGGAAATGCATAAGCAGATGAAAAAAAGGAAGTGACAGGTTCAATATGTAGCCTAAAGCTTAAAATCAACGCTTCACCACCAGAGTCTAGGCAGGCTGACAGAACAGAGGATGAGCGAGTATACATGCATCTGAGAGAGTCTGTGCCAGACGAGGACCTTTTGGCCTCCGCGCTGAGAAACGGGCGTTCAGCACGTCTCTCTGTTTTAATGCTCAGCAGACTCTATGTGATGTGCATTTATGGTCTTACATATGAGTATCCATTCAAACTGTGTCAAGCTGGTATAATACATCTAAGCTTTACTGTTCTTCATTAAGCCTTCACATTCACATGCCTTACTTTCCATGTGAGTGTGCACAAATTCAATCTAAATGATTCTCACACACAAACAAAACAAAACAGTGAAATATATAAAGCATGCAATGTAATAAAGTCATGAAATTGGATGTACATCACAGTACAGAAGAAGGAAGATCTGTGGCTACTTTAGCCACAGATCTTCGTTACATCGCATTATCGCAACTTTAACAAACAAACTTGGTGTGGACAAAAAGCACTAATTACCAGATGTATATTTAAATAAGCAAAAAGGTATAAGAGGCTATGCTATATAGTCACAGCCAATCAGTTTGCATTAATTCATTTGAATAATTGTAAATAGCTGTATATACATAATTATGAATATGGATAATGCACCCACATTCATGGAAACAAGCAGAACAATTCAGTGTGAGTTGTTTGTAAAGCTATACTTACAAAGTCACAATTTATATTAAGAATGGTTTTATGATCCACACACAAATTCATTCTGCTTGTATTTCATGAATGGGTCCCATTGTTGATAAGTGATTAAAGTTCATTTTTTAAACTGTGGGATATAATTACACCTTACTGCTACATTAATTTGCAATTATTGAGTGAGTACTGATTTTTAATGGATTTAAGATTAGTAGATATACTTTCATATAAAATGGCTGAGAAAGAGAAGGATTCTGAAAGAAGAGAAAATGGAGGGATAAGGGAGGAGAAGAGAAGCATTTACCAGAGAGGAGAGAGAGAGGGAGGGAGGGAGGGATGTATTGTGAGAGAGCAAATGGTGAGAGAGCAATAGAGGGAGAGGGGAGGAGATAAAGAGAACAGGAGAGGGAGGGGAGAGAGAGAGAGAGAGAGAAAGATACAGAAAGAGAGAAAAGGGAAAAGACAGAAAAAAAAGAGAATTATGGCAGTAGGGAAGGATGGAGGAAAAAACTCAGAAAACAATATGAAAAGTTAAGTCAGTTTGAATGTGTGTTGTGGGGATATTAAAGGGAACAAGTGAAAAAGAAAGAAAAAAGAGAATTCAACCCATTGGGGGAAGGGGAGAAAGAGAAAGACTGAAAGGGTCTCCCCTGAGAAAGATCTGCACATCTCAGTAAGATGTTCTGGTGGTAATACAAAAATAAAGGAATCTGATGCAAAGTTATGAATAAAAACTAATAATAATATTATGAAATATGCAAAGAAGTTTGATAATATTCAGCAAAGACAATCACAAGATGCAATGCTTTGATTATTGAACTGGTATGCAGCACCCCTGAATGTGTTGATGAATAAGGCAGCCAAACCCATAATGCTGCATATCTGCCCTACAATGTCAAAACAGCAACTATGGCAACATTGACAAAACTGTATATACATTTTCTAACTCCATTCAGACTTCTCTGAATCTGATTATAGTTGTGCCAAACAGATAGTTTTCTGAACTTGTATATCCTCACACACCATAATATTTAAAGTATTAGTCTGTGACTTTCTGGCAACATACAGTAGCACTTCATTACGACTTCAAAAGAATTTCCATTACTTGCATGACATTTATCACATGACACTTTTAAACAACAAAGAGGTACAGGCTGATACACTAAGAACAAACTAAATGTTTCTATTTTAAATGGAAACTTAGTTGCCTGAGACGGAAATAAGTCTTTACCGTTTTGAAGCCAAACAACCATACAGTTTTACTTCTCATCTATCTACTAAACTCTTCTTTACTTTTACATAACATGCACTAAAACCTTGTATCAACACTTCAGTATCACTAAGTTCAAGTTTTAAAAACCATTCATGTGCTATTTTTACTCTGCAATTGTCTTTGTTGTCTCAAACTTACAACTAATATGCTGGCCACATACAAACAGAAGCTATTTTTGATATGCCACAGAGAGAGATGCTTACTGCATTTATAGTTTTCAGAGTACAGCAGCAAAGGTACAGCAGGTAGCTGGAGTAATACCCAGATAAAGAATGTTGTAGCATTGTAGCAATACCATCTAGGTCAGTCAAGCCTAATGCCGCGCTATAGACACATCACATGATAAGGTTTACATTACAACAAAGCAAGAAAGTCATATCACTGAAGTTATTGCATGTGGCAAGGTCACAGTGTTTATAGTCACAGTGATTACAGCACAATCTAAACTGCATCTATACTTTTCACAGATATAGCACAGACATCTTTTAAGCCTCAACACTGCGCGATATTACATAAAGTACGTATGCACTCATTATTATCTACAAATTGTGCCCATTATTTTTTATAAGAAAAACATGCACTGTGATAGTCAAAATCTCAACAACAGCAATGACAATAGAGCATTACATCAAGCAAGCAGAAACATATGCAAGAATTTAACTACCCTCTGTCCCATGCATCTCAAGTAGAGCTACTTTTATAAAGAATGACTGTTAGATTTGTGAAGGTTATAATGGTAATAAGGACCGCCAATATCATTCATATCTACAGATACCGGAGTAAAAATAAATTTATTATGTCAGTTTATTGATTATGATAGGTGTTGTTTGCTTTTACAGCATTAAAAAAGCTAAAGTAGTGGCTAAATGCTTTATAAAATATAATTGATAACCCACATCTCTCGTCAACTTTGTCTTTATAAGAACTAAGATTTAAAAACCTTGTGTAATACAAGCTGTTATGCCATGTGACAAACCTGGGGCCTGTACCATGAAGCCGGTTTAGCTGGCTAGCCAGGTAAGTTTCAGTTTAGTTTGCACCAATCCTGGGTTTTAGGTACCATGAAAGTGGCTTGGCTTTTAGCGGCATTCATTGCCTTAGTAACTTACACTCCACAGCTAACCTGCTCTGGGGCAGGTTATGTTCTGGTTTAGAGATCTCAA
>NW_015638975.1:1007339-1039977 GCF_001515625.1 Sinocyclocheilus rhinocerous | reverse complement strand
TTTTAATCTTTGGTAGTGAATCGCACTGACTCTCTCATGAGAAGTGAATCACAGTTTCAAGGCATGTGATTGGCTGTTCATTACTGATGTCACTCTTTCATGTGCACGTGCTCCATTAACTCAGGATCAAGCCTGAATTGACAGAGAAAGCTGATGATCAGCTTCATGGTACCAACAAAGCCGGATTGAACTGGTTTGGTTTTGTCAACTCAAAACTGATCCTGTAACCCCGAGTTTGTTCAGCAACCATCATGGTACAGGCCCCTGGGCTGCTCTTCCCAAAAGCATCGTAAGCTTAAGTACATCGTAGGCCCATTGAAACCAATGGAGATAGGCTTACGATGCTTTTGGGAAACGCAGCCTTGTTCATTACTACATACATGTGAAAAACACAACTAGTGGTGGGTTTTTCAATGACTAGATAGCAGAGCAGCCAGTGGCCGATACATAATTATTACTATTTACATTAAACATTTAAATTGTGACAAATGAGAGTACACCAAATAGCATAAATAAAATCACCATATATTCACAATATTTACTCAAATTTCATTAAAACATACAAATGTGTATTATCATCAATATACAAAGCTGTTTGACAGACTTTGAAACCGTACTAACTATAACGACAAAAGGTAACTTACGGTAATTATCCAGTGGACAATAACATTCTGCCAAGCATGCATGCTTAATGCTCTGGTCTATGGATTCAGACTGGCTGTCAATGTTTTTTATCGTGTAAACATCGTTCTAAAGTGATCCCAAAAATATAATTCCTGCGTTATCATCTTAACTGTTATAGATACAATTAGCGTACACTGCGAACAACAGCCCATTAAGGTCACGGACAAACGGCAAAGTTGGAATCACTTTCAGAACGATTTTTCCATTTGATGAAAAAAAAAAAAACATTGACAGCCAATCAGAATTCTCTTGACAGTTTAAAGCGGCAGGCGATGTAACTGAACAGAACGTTATCGGCCGTTGGTGTGGACATTAATATAGTTATCTTTTAAATTACAACGTTATGCTGCGTGCGGTAATATATTGTTATCTCTTTATAGTTACAATTCTTTGTATGAGTGAGCCTAGGTGTAGTTATTGGCCTTTGCCGATCATTTTAAAACCACCATATCGGTCCATCACTAAACAAAACTATTCACTTCGTATTCATATAATAAACCAACAAATGTTTGGACAACGTCGTCTTCAAAAGTCAGATTTAACCATCATGCTTCATGCAAGGTGAGTGTGAACACTTGATGCCTAAACTGTCACCCAGATGGTAAAAGTTCAAACTGTGATGCTGACACTCTTTCAGCGCGCATCAGCGGGTCTGAAGATAATGTGTGACAATGATGCACTTGACCTGCGGTCCGAGATGTCGACAAACATTCACAGTGATCATAAAGAAAACCATAACCTCTCACTCTCAATCTTTCATCTTAAATATAGCAACGAGTACCCTACACTACAACAAATCCCAATTCACTAGCCAGCTAGCTACAACTTAAAACTTAGCCAACATTCTTCAGCATCAACAGCTACATTCCATCGAAATGTAAAGAGTTGAAAAAAGAAACTTAAGAGAGGGAAACTTGAATCCAGACTGCATGAGGATATGGGCCTGTCTTAAGTTTCGCTCCGGTCATACAGTGAGCTAGGCTAACTGACGGCGAGTGTGGCCTGCTCTATTCGTTTATGCGGCTCTTTTTCACTCCCTCCATTCCCCTCCCGACGCCATCTGTTTGTGCCATGAGAGAATGTGGAAGTAAAAAGAAAAGGCGACATGTTGGCTCTGTAAAATGACCCACATACTGAATCGTTCTCTCGGAAATACGAGCGCAAATCGTAATGTAGATGTCAGATGAAAAGCGGAAATGTAAATATCAGCATCCAGTTCAGAGTGCACATTATTTTTGAGGCCAGTTAGACACAAATCGGTGAGTTTCGCTGGGATAGACAGTGGGACAGCCGGGGTTTTTTTCGGGGGCTATACGATGAGTTTCGTTTTCTGTTTCTATGGCAATAATGAACGGACCGTTGTCTAACTTACCACGCTCCAAAAATCGGATGTATACGTAGAAAACACTTTGGAAGATTTGAATGTCGCTTTCTAGTTTGAATTGTTGCTGGTCTGGTTCTCTGTGTTCGGCAGGAAGGAAGGAAGAAGGGAATGAGAGAAAGAGTGACGTGAACGAATAAACAGCCTGGGCTCCTCCTCGCTGTCACAAGTAAATGATGGATCTCCTGGCCACAAAATATCTGCCTGAACCCTCGTTTGATTGCAAATATTGGCAACGCGGATAATTATATTTATTGAAGAAAATCGACAGAATGTGAGGAATATGATCTAATGAAGTGATATGCCTTTCAAAGCACAAAATTTATAAACATTAAAGTTAAAGCGGTATGTTTATTCTGTGCCTGTGTTCAACGTGCACTTTTGTTTTGGGTAATTTATAAAAATTAGAGGACTTGTTCAAATAACGGACGTTAGAGGACGCTATTGTTTCACTAGCCTTATTTACGCATCTCTAGCATAAGCTAGGTAGTTTCTTGCACTAACAGAAGAGGTCGCTCTGTCATTATCTACTGTATAGTGAATCACTTCTTGAGGTCAGTCAATGACAAAATCTGAGTGTTTTACGCTAAATTACTATGGTTTATTAAATGTAAATTTAAAAAGCTATCACTCTGCAGCTCTCCCATGTTTTTCCACTGAAGCTAAGCAGGGTTGAGCCTGATGATCATTATCTGGATGGGAGACCTCCTGGAGAATACAGTTATTGTTGCTAAAAGAAGGGTGATTGGCATGTGGGGGTCCTATTGTGTAACCCTGACATGGCATCCTGGTCAATTTGCATATTGTCCTTTATCAGTCATGACCTCCTAATTATTCCCATATTCACCGGTGGTGGTAAAGGCCCCATGTGAAAAATGCTGAATCATTGTAGCAAGTGTAAAGTGCTGTAATACAGGGTTCCAAAGTTGGCCATTATTGGCCAAATTACATGCTTCGACAGGGATTTAGGTGTGACAGTAAAACAGTACAAAGTATGGGTTTAGTGGAAGAATAAAAAGTGCATTAATGATTGTGGATCATGTGCTTGTGGAAAAGGTCATACAAAAGGTTTAACTGAGTTAAAGGTTTCTCATCTGTATATCAAACATTTAGCTTATCTACAAGATTTTTTTCTGTAAACGTTTTGTATAGTGTAAAACAATCAAGCATGCATTTTTATATCAAATATTTATATTCAATACAAGATTATTTGTATAGTGTTTTGTAACATTTCATATTATAATTTGTTCAAAAATTAATAGAGTATAATGTGTTTAATTGACATGGGTTTTTTTCTGCCTGCTGGTTTCCCATTATGCTATTGCTCAGGGTTAGTGCTGATCTGAACTGAGATGGAGATCTGTTTCTTTGCATTGCATCATGTCCCCTCAACATCTGTGACCAGTAGGATCTCCAAGCTTGAAGACTGAGTGTTTGTGTGTGTGCTTGACCCTGTGTAAATTTTATTAGGCTTGAAGTGTTCCCATCCCATCGGGATGCACCTGGAAGTTGTAATCGTCATGATTCAAAATGTCTCCTGATTGCAGGGATGCACAATGATGTAGGAATGATGTAACACATACATACATCAACAGGTGGTTACTGTGCAATAAGCCAGAACATTATTTCAGCTCTTGACATCTGAATGTGTGAAAGAAGCCTTTCTCCTTCTATGGGTGTGTATCCACACCCACAGCGGGGTGTGTATAGATCCAGTGGGAGAGATTAGCTTGAGAGATTCTGGCTGCAATTCAGTGCTGAGTGAATCATAAAAAGAACATGCACACACACACAACACATGGAGTACATGTACTCTCCCACATTCGGCGACACTCCACCTCCTGCGGACAAAGTGAATGGAGTGGCATTCAGTGCTAGGTTGACAGGTCTGTATTAGCCCAGTTCCCATCATGCAGAGTTGGCCTAGTGTTTTAGGACAAGACCATCATTAGTATCAGGCCTGGGCATACTGAGTGGAACTAATGATGAGAAGTGAGGTCTAAAACGGCACTTCATGTCCTGACTGGTCTTTTATTAGGGTCAGTGCTACTTTCATTTCGGACATCCGGAGAGATTTTTTTTATTCTGTCGAGATGTGCAGTTATACAGTTTAGACTTGTTTAAAACTAACCTGTTACTGACAGAGAAATTGGAATCAAGTTTGTTGAGCCGCTAAAGAAAGGTCAGGGCATTGACTTTAAACATCCTGCTCTTAGTTTTTGTCGTTCTCTTCTCCTCACAGTCTCCCACCCCCTTTCCCTTTTTCTTTCACAGTTTCACTCACTTGATTCCTGTTTTGTTGCTCTGAGAGATGAGGTAACAGTCCCTAGAGCACTGTCCATTCTCATTCAATTCTCATTCAAATATGTCTTGCAAATAAGCCTGAACGACCCAAAAAGTATCCTCTTAACAGAAAATACAGGTTTTTTTTTTACAGTGCAGATACTTGGATTTAGAGTTGTATTCCTAGTAATGATGACATTACAGCATTGTTGTTACTCTGATACCAATTTATTTGTTGTGTACAGGTCACAAACTAACACAACTGTGTTATGACAGCTCATTATTTCTGAGAGTTGGCTGCCTAAGAACGGTCAGGTCATCATCTGTTAGTCTGTTTTCCTTGTTTTATTGTTTCAAGAATGCAACTGACCCACATAGACTCAATTAAGGACATTACTGTCAAGTTTCATTTTGATAAAAACTTTGCTTAAGACCAAACTGCTATGAAAACTGTTAGTATATTCTACGTCCTTTCTCAATTTATTGACATAAGTATAAAAATATTTACTACTCATTGCATACAAGTCACATGCCCATTCCTGATATATCCATTACATTCTAATGTAAACATTTAAAGGGACAGTTCATCCAAAAATTTAAATTCTGTCATTATTTACTGACCCTAATGTCACCCTAATGTTGTTCCAAACCTATTGAAGCTTGTTTCTGCGATAGGATAAAAACAAAAAGTTAGTTGCAACTTTTCTCACAACCCGCAATTCTAAGATAAATACTCAGAATTGTAAGATATGAACTTGCAATTGCAAACACAAAGTCAGAATTCTGATATAAAAAGTCAAAATTTTTATATCAATTTTATATACCATGTTTTTGCAGACATCTTGCATTTCTGACTTTTTTCTGAGATATAAAGATTACAATTATATTTTTTATTGGCAGAAACAGGCTTTAAGATTTTCTTTTTTTTTCAGTGAAATACAGAAAAAGATATTGACTAAAAATATAAACTATTTCAACTATATTTGTCCAAACTTTTTTTTTTTTCACAGAAATAATAGTACTTTTATGCAAATAGTACTTTTCTGAATGATTCCTGTAAGACTTGTGGTAAGCCATATTGTGGCTGGTCCTGTAAGCTGGTTGGAGGCACCGTTTATTTATTTATATGGACTGCTGGTCACTCTGACTAATGTCAGTTCTTAATTTACACAAGATATCCCTCTCCCTTGCCACAACTCATCAGACTGTTCACGCCATGCACTGAAGGGCAGAACTGCCCAGCAGCAACACTCTGAACTGGCTCGATTCCTAGAAGCATTAACAGTTTGGTGACTCTTGGACGTTTGGATTTCATTTGAATTTGAAGAGGAGGATATGACGGCTTGCTGAGTCAAACACATGTGACTCGGTGTGTATATGCAAGAGAGAGAGGAATAAAAGAATAAGAAAAGGAGGATTTGGGTTCAGCATCGTTAGCCAGTCCATTAGGGGTACCAGAAATATCTCGAGAGAGACACTTTCTTTCTCTTTAGTATCTCCGGTACCCCAAAAGAGTGCTTAAATTGCATGTCTAGACTATTTTGGTTATCTGCTCTTTCTGCTGAATGCATTTGGTCTCTCAGTCTATCAATGTTTCATACACCAAACCACATTTGATGGACCATCATAAGTCATCTATCTAGCTGTGCATTTGTATGTCTTCCAAAGAAACAAAATGTTTCAGAGATTTATGTGAAATTACACCGTACTCCCTACTGCAGTAGAGTCATTTCGAAACCGCATTATATTTATGAATTTAGGTGCACACAGCTGTGACAGACGACTCACCATGATAAAATATAATATTCAAGTAATAAAAGCATAAGAAAAATGTTGAGTAAGACCAGCGGTTTACCTTTAGGTAGAAAACCTAAAATGGTAGATGAAGTTGGTATGGTCCACCGAGTGAAAGCGCATTGTGCACATGACTCGGGGCTCTAATTTCTCATTTGTTCAGTTGTGGGGTAGACCGAACCGTTACTGTTTCCTAGGAGACAAGGGCAGACGCTGAGCTTACGCCTGTACAAATAAGAAGATAGTACAGCATGACACAGAAGCATAAGAACCTTTCTCTCAGGTTCTTCCTCATTACAGATTAAACACTTTTTGTAAGTTCTTCATGGCATGGATTCTGTTATTTCTGCGCAAACAGGGTGCAGTTGGTGAATGAATACCAGGTGAACAAAGCAACATTCTAACTTTGAATCTCAATCAGGACACAATAACAGAGTGAATGAATCAAAAGAATGTCATTACCAGTCAAAAGACGATAGAAAAGACTGTACCACCCGAAGTTGGAAAAAATCCTTTTGATAACCAACTCCTGACTAAGAGCACAACTGCTCATTAGAAGTATTAAACTGCATTTGATGCTAGTCTGCTGTAACATTACTAGAGATTTCATGGATGCCTGCGCTTAGCTCTGGCCCTTGCTGCTGATCTACCTCTAATCCCCTGTAATTTCCTTTGAGTGCTACACTGTGAATTATTCTCCTGAATTTGAATGACTATCTAACTTTGGGAGTCCCAGAAACCTCAAATATCGTCTGGTTGGCTGCACTATTTTTAAACTATTAAACCCTTTTTAGATAAAAGCAACAACAGCAAACAAACAAGGATTTACATATGTTGGTATAATTACATTTAAGGTAGGCTACTTAAAAAAAACACTTGTTTTCAAGATAACAATGGTGACCAATTGTACAATTTTTGAGTTAAAAGGATATATATATATATGTATATGTAAAGATTGTTCTGTCTCATTTAAACTGTAAATGTAAACATTTCATGTCATCTAGCCTACATTTAATTAACTGCGAACCAAAAAAACATGATTAACCAAAAAACTGATTAATTACAGTATGTTACAGTAAATTACAGTAAAATGAAATATGTGACTGAATAAAACATTGTTTCTCTGACAGATCTCGGGATAAAAGGAGTACCTCTCGTTTGATGTGTGAGTGTGTTAGAGGTGTGGCTCCAGTGAATGGTTGGAGGAGGGTCGAGTATCAGTCTCAGCGGTAGATCCACGAGCGAAGAAATCAGCGGCTGAATTTTATACAGTTAACCGGGACTGAGAGGAACCATGCTGGAATACAAATCTAAACGCTCATTTACGACTCGCATCAGCTGGCAGTCTCTTCGGAGAGCGGTGTAATGGCTTTAAGCGCTTTTGTGGTAAGTTGCGTATATAAACCATTATTTAAAGGGGCAGTGGGTTGACCAAGAGGTGCGATCGAGGATTCAGTATTGTTCGTAGAAGATGTAGGACTGACCACGTTTATCTGTTGAATGCTGTGTGCGTAAAGTCATGTTGCAAAACATCACTTTTTAATGTAAGTAAATTATTCATTTTCGTTTAACATAAGTGCTTTGGTACTAAAAGTGTACTAGGATCCAGACTGTATATATTGTGTTTGTAGTGGTAGTAGAGGGTGGGTGAGTGAGTTGGGGGTGGGTAGGTGGGTGGAAATGTATGGGCTCAAATAAACAAGGTGGTGCTGAATTGTGCGTATGTGCTCTCACCATAGACTGTAAAAAACAGGCTCTCACACATTCACCGCAAAGTAAAACTCGACATCTACAAGTATGTGTGAGGGAAGAATAAACGTTGGAAGTAGGGCGAACTGTGCAAAAATACAGCACAGATAAAAGCTGTGAACTCTTAGACTTTAATTTTTTGTGTGGCGCTACCACCCTCTTAACTGTAAATGAAACGTATCATAATTTTATTGCGTTCATTTTAGATTTTTGGCATAGGTGTTGCTTTTAATTTGAACTGCAAATTAAAATCAAGTGAGGTAGATCATCAGTAAAACGAGGACAGTGGCAGTTCACAGCAAAAGTGACTGCTATATGTAAAGTAAAGCAGTTCTCTGGATAACACATAATGTTTTGTCAAATTAGGTCTGTGTCACTTTATCTAACATATTTAGTTAAAGTGGAATAGTGCTTAAAACAGACCCTCATGAATAATGAAATGGAGTTATCATTTTTGATACTGAAGCTTGATCACATCCACTATGTTTGATTAGTAATGCGTTATATTACTGCGTTACAGCAAAAAGTAATATACTACTGTAATATTATTACTTTTGTAATGCGTTACTCCCAACACTGATGATGTCAGGCAAATGAAAGCATCTACAGAATGAAAAAAAAAATATTATATTTGATTGGCTACTGATATTTGAAGAGCATTTGATCATGAAATGTATTTATCCCACTTTTGCAGAACTCATTCTGTAAAATGTTTCCTTTTTGTCAGACTCAAAGATACTTTAATCAGGAGTAGTGCATTCATTAACATTACTGATTGATATTAATCATTTTAATTATGAGTGGAATCTGAAAACCCGATAATATCCTCCTTAATTGTGTCGGCTGGACTTTTTGTTTTTGCTTCAGACCATGTGACTTTGGAGTGTAGTATAAGGGAGGCTTGATAATGATTAACACTTGAGATAACAATTTTATTGAAAATAGTTATCAAAAAAATGTTTTATACAAAATATGATTTTAGTTACTGATTTATAACAAAGTAATCAAAACTGAGGAAAGCTTTCCAATATTTCCAATCAAAGACTGAAGACTTAATGTTTCTAAAAAAAACAAAAAACAGGTAACAACTGTAGTTAGTCTCTGGTTGGGTGAGTGAAGAGAACACATGAAAGCAGTCCTTTATTGTTTACTTAAACTCTGCTCTGTTTAGAACTGCATCAGCCTTTTGGATCAAAGACAATGAATACCTTGTATGTCCTATCACAGAACCGTTTGATGTTTATATTATTTAGTAAAGATAGTGTGAGTTCGAGTTCTTCTGTTTTGAGTCAGATGGAAGTCAACAAATGATAACCTCTCTCCATTTGGCTTATTACTTCGTCAGAGGAAGACCGTTCTCACCATGTCACACCTCAGGACAGGAAAAGATCCTTTGCTTTTAACAGTCTGAGAACATAAGCACCAGGCTGTTGCTGCTTGTGCCACTGTGCAATTTCTGTTGTTTGTACTTGTAGATGACCTTCAGGAGTTTCAGTAGAAATTATTGATATAGATGCCTTTATTGAACTTTTTGCCCTAGGTACTTACCATGCAAATGGAAGTAGTAAAAGAAACCAGACCAATGTTGTACTGCCCTTTTCCAGTTAGTATAATAAAAGTGTTTTAGGGGAAAGATGCTAGACAGCTTGTAAATTTTATTGCATATATCAGAGATCTTTTTGAAGTGAAAGATAACAAGTTTGACCTCTGTATCTATTGCTTCTCTAGTCTAGATGGCCTAGTAGTTTACGATGTAATGCATCACATTTGTGGTGACAATGAGAAGACATTCACTTATGGTGCTTGATTAAGGGTCTGCTGAGAAAGACTTAGTTTAGATTTGTTCACACTGCATAATGTTTAATTCTGTAAAAAATAGTTACATCACAATTTGAATTAATTGTAATCTAGTGTAGGCCTACAAAATCCTCAGGTTGAGAGGTCATGTTATTAATCACCCTTTCATGTCATCTTTTGATATTATGCACTAAATCAGGTGATTTCAACATAAATGGAGAATTAATTGTCATATTAATAACATTAGTAATTGGCAAAAATGATATATTATGTAGGGGAAGTTCTTATTGAGCCATATTTTTGTTTATGTGTACGTAATGGTGCATGTGATTGGGCGGCTGTAGCTGTATTTCATGTAAGTGTGAGCAACATGTCTTATTTTTACCTCAGTCTTTAATCATTTAGAAGTGCCTGACTTCCAGTTCTGACTCTTGAGTCTTAACAGGAGCACAGGACAGTTCTGTCTGCAGGCTGCATGTGTGTTTGTGTACAACTTGTACTTGTAGTTGAAACATCTATACGTCATTTTGTCTATATTGTAGATGAATACATCTATATTTGTATATTTTTTTCATGGCTTAACTTTGACTATTTAATTATCTAAATTGTTATTTTATGGTTTGCTTAAGACAAAATAGTCACCTGATCTATCTAACAGTTTATTTTATGTCAGTCTATTTGGAATTGGATTTGAATGCTGATCTAATTTTCTCCAAAAAGGAAAGCTAAATAAATAAATAATACAAATATTACAAATAAATAGAAATTGAGAACATGAGCGTAATCAGTATGGCATTTTGTAATTTTATTTGTGTGTTGTGTTTGAGGCTACAGAGACTACACAGCCTTCCTGTTTTCAGGACATACCACCCTTAAAAGCTGATCAGGCCAAAAGGGAGGAGTTGTTGCATTTCCAAATTCTGTTTGGATAATGTCATGCAGAGGAGGACATGAGATTCAGCCTCTTTCCCAGAAAAACACTGAAGCATGTGTTGTGGATGTAGAGATCAGTCTCTTTTGAACTGAGAAACACCCATTTATTTTCTTTAATTCAGACTTCAGATGTCTTTTGTATCAGCTGTGAGTGTCTGTAACTCAAGGTTTTTGTGACATTAAATTATAATCTTATTATTCCTTCTTATCATTCAGTGTGTTCGTGATCATGTGACTAATATGTTTCTCCCTCTGCAGATTCCAGGCTGTCTAATTGGAGTTTGCTACGCAGATAGTCCCTAAAAGGAGGAATGTGTGTGTTTGCCCACAAGGATCTGATATCTCTTCAACTTTGACTTCTTTGAGGACATAATTAAAAAATGGCAAGGTCTCAGTGACCTTAAGAATCCCAGTAAGAATCAACGACGTGGTGTAAACATAACATTTGAATACCAAAGATACCTGGAATATAACCATCTTCAACTGCAAAGCAGAAACCATGGCAACCAAATGTAAAGACCAATGGAAAGTATCCATGGAAACCACAAACTCTGCCTGGCTCTTGTTTTGGACCATATGGATTTTTTTGGCTGGAGTCTTACAAGCAACTGTGGCGAGTGAAGATGATGTCACAGCACGCATCAGTTTCACATACAGTGAGTGCAAGAATCAATTATTCATTATTTGACAGATGCTTTCTTATTGAAAGCTATTCACAATTTACTTACTAATATAATAGTCCCACCTAGAGCTAGTGGGGGTTAAGTTCATTCACACTGATGCTATGGTAGCATGATACAGTGATGGTATCAGGTGGTTATTCCATGTTGTTTTCACCAAGGCTGCATTTATTTGATCAGAAATACAGTAAAAAAAAATAATAATATTGTTCAATATTACAATTCAATTCATTTTGTTATATATTTAAAATGTAATTTATTCCTGTGATGGTAAAGCTGAATTTTCAGCAGCCGTTACTTCAGTCCTCAGTGTCACATGATCCTTCAGAAATCATTAGAATATGCTGATTTGGTTGGAAATGTTTATTTTATTACCAGTGTTGAAAACGGTTTTGTTGGAATATATTATCATGGTAGAGCCAGAAATGTTTAAAATAAATAAATATAAAAACACATTATGTGCCATTATGATCACTAAAGCAGTAATGAGCACTGTATTCTGTAGAAGAAGCTCTTCTGGCCCAGACTCCCACTCATCTGAAATAATTTAGCTCAATTTTAGGGCTACTTGAACTGCCATGATGTTTCTTATTCCCGAAAGACCCATTACGAGACTGTTCCAAATGTTGCGTTCACTCATCTTAGCCAAACACACAGGAGAGTTTAATCCTTGATTGTAAACATTTACAAGAGCTATTAGAACCATTTGCAAACTCTGGCTGGTGTACTGTATCAGAGTAACAGCCATACTCAATCATTTGAGGTTGAAAATGCAAATGTAATGGTTGTACTTAGAACAAAACGGCTTGTAAAGGGTTTTATATGAGTAAACACTGATGTTAGTGACCTCTGTGCCCTGCTAGGAAAACCTTCTGGACATGCAAACCGACGTAATTTTAAAGGGTTGGTTTGTGTGCCAGGTTTTTGTAGTTTTGAAGGTGCGTTCCATGTGAGGAGTGCAGGATGAATTTTGAATGCACTGTAAGAATTTGGCCTGTAAGTTGAGTATATATGGGTGAAATCTTTTTGTTCTTTTTATGAAGTGAATTTAAGCTGCGTATTTAAAGTAATATTTTTGCCTGTGTGTGTGTTCAGATGCAGAAGGACGATCAGTGAGAGAGTTCTCTGTGGATGGTGTGTATAACTATTCAACACTTCTGCTGAGCCCGGATGAAAACAAGATCTACGTGGGAGCCAGGGAGAACATATTCTCTCTCAGCCTGGATAACATCAGCGTGACGTATCTGCAGAAAACTGTAAGTGCATGCGAGAATGTTTGTAGTAGTGTGTAGGAGTGCATTTTGATCTTACTCAGCATTGTTTTGTATGTTTTGCAGCTCACATGGAGCACTCCTGAAAGGAAGAGGAAAGAGTGTATTTTCAAGGGAAAGGACCCCCAGGTATGTGGGGATTGTTAATATAAATGTGAAGCAATATATTAACAACAAACTAAAAAATAATCTGTCTCTTATGTGTTTCAGACTGATTGTTTCAACTACATCAAGATTTTACTGCGTCTGAACAGCACACACCTGTATGTGTGTGGAACGTATGCCTTCAGTCCCATCTGTGCTTACATTGTGAGACTTTTTTTTCTCTTTATGATGTTATGATGCTTTTTTTTTTTAAATCTAGTGTAAAAATTAAGTTCTTAGAAGGTTAGTCTTTGTATTCATGTTGGCTTCATATGGTTTTAAGAAACTTTTGTCATTTTGCCATGTTACTGTCAAGTAAAAAATAATAATATAAAGGTCAAATAAAAACAAATGATCCAATATTGTATAAGAATTTTGACCTTTACACACAGTCATGAAGGTCTGTAGATATTTTTTTTATACAATTTATAATTTTTTTCCCCCCATTTTTTGGTTAGAAGACATGACTTTTATTTTGCATTTTTCATCAAATTTTAATAATCAGTTTTGTTATTGTTATTTTTTTTCTAAATAAGAATAGATAAAAAGATTGTCGATGAGTAGACTGTCTAGATAAAATATGACAATCTACTTAATAATAAATTAATTAGATGTATTCAAGTCATTGTATATTTAAATGTTTAAAAATTGTATTTTTGATCAAAATACTATTATATCATTGACCCATTTGTGTAAATGCATCTGGTGTCATTTGTTCTAACTGTTCCTCCGTGTTTTTCTGGAAATTCTGTAGAACATTTCAAGTTTCTCTCTGGAAAGAGATGAAAAGGGGGAACACGTTATGGAAGACGGACGTGGACGCTGTCCATTTAATCCAGAATCCAGATCTACAGCTATTACAGTGGGTGAGTATACTCATGAAAAAACAATGCAATCATTTTGTTTGAACTTCATATATAAACATCAAGTTTGATGAAAATGGTGATTTAGTGTTAATAAGCACTTGTATGTTTTGTTGTGTTACAGATGGGGAACTGTACACTGCTACTGTCAGTAACTTCCAGGGAAATGAACCCACCATATATAGGAGTCTGGGGTCTGGCACCCCTCTCAAAACGGAGAACTCTCTCAACTGGCTCCAGGGTAAATATATACAAACACACACACACACACACTTCCTCACAAGGGACTTCTTAAGAGATAAATATCTAAAAATAAATGCCAACATCGGTGATTACAGAACCCTGCTTTCTCACGCATGTTGAAAACAAATTATTGCTGACTGATACTGAGGTTAAATAAACAGTTATACAATTTTGTTTTCTGTAATATGTTTTTTGAAAGTGTTTTTATTTCTGTATGTATGTGTGTGTGTGTGTGTGTGTGTGCTGTGGTCCGTTAGACCCAGCGTTTGTAGGTTCTGCTCATATTACAGGTTTAGACAGCGAAAGGAGTGATGATCAGATCTACTTTTTCTTCAGCGAAATGGGGAAAGAGTTCGACTTCTTTGATAACACCATAGTGTCCAGGATCGCACGTGTGTGTAAGGTAAGATGGATTGTTTAAGCAGTTCACACACTGTTGATAAAGTCAGCATAAACCTGAGAAAGAACACGTACTGACACACACACGCATACACAAATGCCAATATTTCCAATATCACTTTGCACATAGCATATTCTTATCTTCTAAAGATTCCTCAGCTCATTCTGCTTTAGCTCTAAAGGTCAACATAAAAATCTAAATGTTTCCTGGTGTTATTATGCAAAATCCATTAGTGCACATTACATTATAAAGTCTTAATATTCTTTTATTAAAATGTAAAGACTTGCTCTGGCTCTGAAATAACTTTTTTTGTCGACTATTGGACAATGTTAACCAATA
This sequence comes from Sinocyclocheilus rhinocerous, assembly GCF_001515625.1. NCBI lineage: Eukaryota > Metazoa > Chordata > Actinopteri > Cypriniformes > Cyprinidae > Sinocyclocheilus > Sinocyclocheilus rhinocerous. The sequence continues at coordinate 1,025,416 of NW_015638975.1, read as the reverse complement.
ATTAGAAAAAGCTCTGTTTTAGAAAACTCATTTTAAAACTAGCTTAATTTACTTTAGGACAGATTTTAGGTGACAAATAAACATGGATATCTTTTTGCAGGTAGCATGGAGAAAGAGTACACATGGTTCATTTACATATAATACAGACATTGTAACAATTCAAAGCTGGTTGAAAATCTTCTAACTTGTCCTTTAATTTCAAGTCATTGAGTGTAACAGATGAAGCAGGATAAATGTAAAAGTTTTTTTTTTTTAGTTGTCATAACTCTGGACACTTGTAAAACCGGGGCATCTGGTCACCCTAGTTTCATGTTAACTTAAAAAGCTGATGAACAAGGTGAATCACAGGAGACTGTGAACTCTTCCCTAATAATGCTCATATGTGTGTTACTTTCCCTCCCACTGATGCTCCCTAAAACCCATGGAAGTACCATGATAATACCATGTTTTGTTTTAGACATGTACTATGGTATTACAATATTATTCTTTGAGATGCCCTGGAGAATTATATAAATACTATGGTATATGCATATAATAATAGTTTAGTACCATGTTATGACTATCTAATACTGTACTATGGTACCGCAACAGTGTTTGTTTTTTTCTCGTTATTTTGGTCCAGATGCTCTGAAACCAGGGCTGGAGTTATGATACCCCCTAGCGGTCTTTCTGAGTATTGTGAATTATTGAGACTATACCTTGGTTTGAAAGTGTTAATCATTTGTTTGTGTGTGTGTATGACCTCAGGAGGATCAAGGTGGGGAGAGAGTCCTGCAGAAGAAATGGACCACATTTCTGAAAGCTCAACTCTTGTGTTCGCTACCGGACGATGGCTTTCCTTTCAACATCATACAGGATGTGTATGTGCTCCCAGCCCAACGCAAGAAAAACACACTCCTCTATGCAGTCTTCACTTCTCAGTGGTGAGCAAAAAATGTAGAGTGGCAAAGGAAGATAAGCTTGAAGGGAGAGGATGTTTTTCATTAATCATACTAGAAACTGAATGTAACATTGCTAATTTGTTGCTGTATGTTTTGTAGGAGTAAAGGTCTGGCAGGAAGTTCAGCAGTGTGTGTGTTCAGCATGGATCAGGTAGAAAAAGCGTTTAATGGCCGTTACAAAGAAGTGAACCGAGAGACACAGCAATGGTACACACACACTCACTCTGTACCTGAGCCACGACCTGGAATGGTAAGATGGCACACACTCCTACATATACACTTTACCAGTTCTATATAAGTGGAGGATCTTTGAGTTTCCGTGAAGCTTTTTGTGAAGCTTTTTTTTGTCCTTTCTGCAGTGTATTACTAATGCTTCAAGGCAGCTGGGAATAGACTCATCCCTTGATATGCCAGATAAGGTACTAAACTTTGTGAAAGACCACTTCCTGATGGACAGTCCTGTCAAAAGTCGGCCTGTGCTCTTCACACACTCTGTGCACTACACACAAATTGCTGTGCACCATGTGCAAGGCCTCCATGAAGCTTACGATGTGATGTTCATTGGCACAGGTATGTGTTTTTTTTTTTTTTGAGTGTCTGGGTTTCTGTGATTTCGTTTATTTTCTAAATAGCTGTTGATGTTATGCTCTGTGATTTGTCAGATGATGGACGTTTGCAAAAGGCTGTGAATGTAGACGGTATAATGCACATCATTGAGGAGATCCAACTGTTCCCAGAGCAACAACCTGTACAAAACATAGAGCTGGATTCAACTAAGGTGTGTGTGTTTATGTGCTAACACTTTTCAATTTGTTATAATTAGCTAATGCATTAAATATCATGAACTAACAATGAACGATACTTTTACAGCATTTATTAAATTTGGTTAATTTTAATATCTACATATACTGATACATTTTTAACCTTTCAATTTCAAGAACACAAATTAACAGAAAGTGTTACTGTTTATACTTATGAAAGGGTGCATAAAAAGTAACTGTTGAACACAGTTATGCTGCTTCGTTTTTTGTAGAATCTTGTTTCAGAGTGTTTCCATGAATAGAAAGTTGAAAATAACAGCATTCATTTGAAATAGAAATGTTTTTGTGACATTGTAAAATCTCAGTTTTAATCATTTTAATGCTTCCTTGCTGAATAAAATTATGAATTTCTTTTTTGAAAAATTGACCCCAAACTTTTGAATGGTAGTGTATTTGAACAAACATTTACACATTTTACTTGCCTTTGTGCTCCACAAAGCATTCATTTCACTCTCTTACTTTGAACCCTCTCTCTCAACAAACAGGGTTTGTTATTTGTGTCGTCACACTCTGGTATTGTGCAGCTGCCAGTAGCAAACTGCAGTTTCCATAACAACTGTGGCGAGTGTGTTTTGGCCAGAGACCCATACTGTGCCTGGACAGGCACACACTGTACTGACGTCACACGTATCCCACCACAAAAGTAAGTCTTCTTTCCTTCCCTTTTCCAGGTCATCTGTTGAAGTAATCATTTTCTGTACCAATACCAATTTCTACCTTCTTTTGCATATTTCAGCCAATGGCAGCAGGATATCGAGAAGGCAGACACTTTAAAATGTAACAGCAAAATGCTGAGTGTGTACTCTGAGAGCTCAGGTAAACCTACAAATCCCGACATATTCAAGCATCTATCATCCATCTGAATATCTCATAACACCCATCTCTCTTCCTCTCTTTCTAGTGTCACCACGTTCTTTCCCAAGTTCCCAAGAATCTGATTGCGTGCTCATCATCGTCCCAGCTAATACTCTTCGCCTGCTGCTCTGCAATCTTCGCTCCAACCATGCACAAAGGAAATGGTCATACAAGCCAGATGTAGGACACTTCCTGTTCCCAAGCCCGGAGGGTGGGTTAGTAGTCAGCGGCCGTGCAGGCAGCGATGAGGTCTTCTCGTGTTGGTCAGAAGAACATGGCTTCAGGCAGCTCTTGGCCAATTACTGTGTGAAGGCAGAGCCTTTATCCGAGACTACAACCAATACGGGGCAGATGGATGAACATCTTATAATCCAAAGCATATCGTCGGATGTCTTGTCCAGCGAATCAGCGCGCGCCGCTCAACTGCGCATAAAGACGTATGGCACAGAGCTGGCCGTAGTGTGTGTGCTGTTAGCTGTTTGTGTGCTTTCGTTCGGGCTGTCGGTAGCATATCGACACAGGGGCTGGATGAAGGAGGTACTGAGAGGAGGAGAGCAAACTGGAGGAGCCCAAAAGAGCACAGTCAGGCCTGGGGAGAGTTTACCCCTCAATGCTGGTGAGCTTCCAACCTCCCCATCCGACCACAAAAGCTACCAGACATTGGAGGATAACTGTGGTTACACAATCGCTCAATCAGAGACAAGCACGCAGAACAACTCCAAAGAAGCACAGACACTTGCCCAAATGCCACAGAATGGCTTTAAAGAGACTCATGTGGAAGTCAGTGACATTAGCCCTCGGCCACGAGTACGACTGGGCTCTGAGATCAGAGACTCTGTGGTGTAAAATACTGACGTTTCCGATGTTTATGCGTAAATTATGGAAATTCAGTCTAACACTCTTAATGTTCACTTGGTACATTCAATGGGCAGCTTTCTTGAAGACTAAGCGTACTGAGCCCTGAGCACAAGAGAATAGATGGGACATGCTCAGTGTGTGTATTGCCAAATTGTAGTTGTTTAAGACAATGCCCTCAAATCTACTCCCACATCTCCTTCACTCTTTCATGTTAAACGGTAAAATATGACACAGTTTACTGTGTTAATATGAGAGTGCGCTGATACATTAGAGATCAGAAACAACAATCCAAGGAAGGGTGGACCAGATGGATGAACAGGAGAGAGATGGGCAATGAGCCTTGTGTTGTAGGAATGGTACTGGTGCTATTATCACTGCCAAGACAAAGAGTAATGATGCCTAATTCAAGGTGAGAAGACTGTTCTATGTCTGTTTGTATTCCTTTGCTATTCTTTGTGCAAAGTTTCAATGCATAAGTGTTTAATGGGGTACTTTAAATGTAAGATTTGACTATGAAACCCATAGCCCATACTCTGCAGATTCTCATTATACCAGCATTGAACACCAGGCAGTTCAGACCAGGTTGCTTGTTAGTGTTATAGAACTTGGTTACTTTCTTAACATTTTAGAAATCTGCTGTTATTTTTATTTATTCCCTTTTTTTAATTTCCATTTTATTGTTTAATTTCTTAGTCCTTTTTGGGAAGTAGTCTCTTGGTGTTTATTCTGTTATTCAAATGTGTTCATGTTAGTAAAGTGCCTGGTGTTAAATAATGGTATGATGTGTATGGAACTATGAAATGTGGCGTAATTATGGAAAACAAATTATATTTGCTTTTAGATAAAATGTTGCAAGCGTGTATGAGCATTAAGAAACTTTTTCTTAATACCCTTGAATGTACATCTGAAGAGTTATATGGGAATGTAAAGCACAAAAACTTGAGATTCTGTTTTGCCTCATAGGTTGGTGGTTATTGTGTTTGGTACAGAATATAGATGGAATCTAAACAGGCAGAAACGAGGTAATGATACTGTACAATAATACAATATTATAATATTACAGTATAAACGGTATGCTTGGCATTTTGGTAAAGAGTGAGATAATGGAGGAGTGGTTAATACAGTGGGAAAAGGCTGAAAATGTCTGTAAACTTGCAATCTGTTTAAGGGTAAAAAGGAAAAAAATGTAGAAGAACATTGTAGGCTATGTTCATTTATGGGTTATCCAGACTTCAAACACACCCATGCACTAACGTTGCTATTACAGACATCCATTCCACTTGGAAAAGTCTTTTTAATCCACATTAATCATGACATGTTTGATGTTGTTTAATCATGTGTTACATTCCACTGTTTTCAGCTTGTGTGTTTTCAATGGAAAATGTAAAGTAGATTGCGGTCTTTTATACTTTGACACTGTTTTACTGTTGTTTTACATTGTACATTCACGCACTTTATTTTTTCTACCAGTATTTGTAAGCTGTAAATGAGGTAGGCCACTGTCAACATCCCGGTTTAATATTGTAGCCAAGGTTTGTACATTAATGAAGAAATGAAAATGGGTCTGAAAGAGTATCTCCACTGTCTGACATGCAAAATTAAATTTTGCATAAACTCAAACTGTCACAGTCTGAGTATGTAATTTCATAAGCACAGTTGAGAAGAGTCAAAAATGTTTATGATGAACGATTTCTCTTCTTGAAATAAGATGAATACATTCATGATACATAATTATTATACGTAGAGGTCCAAACTCTGACTAAAAAAATCTGACATTAAAAAAATTATTTAAACCTGGAAATAAACTTTTTTCCATTCAAACAGAAGCAGAATTCTAACTGCAGTTTTTATTTTTTACATTTTACAAGAATTCATATGAATTCACAACCTGTGGAGTGGTTTTTACAGAGGTTTAGAATATGAAACATTTGTCTTAACAATATGAAAGGCAGTTAAGGAACATGTAAACATGTTGGTCATTTTGCTTTTACTGAATGCTAAGAGAAATATTCTGCTGTGATTGCATCTCTGACACCTCTGCCAGTTGGATGGTCCTGCGTGAAGGGGTCAATATCATCAGGTGGGAGTTGATATTCATTTGGCACCCGCTCCTTCCTTATAGTGGCTATGTTGTGGAGAATAACACAGGCACCTACGATCTGAGATGCCCGCTCTGGTGATACTCTTAGGTCACGAAGACAGTTGAACCGTGCCTTTAAAATGGCAAAAGTAGTGTCTATCTTGAGCCTGGTTTGACTGAGGGCTATGTTAAAGTCATTTTGTGGTTTTGTCTCGGGGTCAGGGTAGGGAGTCATCAAAAAGCTCTGACATGCGTAAGTTCTGTCTCCCACCAGCAGGCCATCAAACAGCCCTGTCAATGAACAGAAAAGAGAAAAGTGTCACAATGTCACAGTTAATTCAAGTGTTGTCTACAGTTCCCATTTTATCATACCTTCTTGAAAGCGCTGACATAACGACTTCTCGAAAATTTGGGTGTCCAGCATAGAGCCAGGCCATCTGGCATCCAGACTTGTGATCATACACTGATGGTCACAAGTTATCTGTAATTAACACACAGTAGGTGAGTCCCATGGGTTAGTGATACATTATCACGAAAATATATGCATATTAGTCAAAAGAAATATACCTACCTGAACGTTGAGGCTATGAGTAGCGTTTCTGTTAAGATAATCAGCCTCAATTTGTTTTGTTGGTGTAGAGATTGGAATGTGCATGCAATCTATTGCTCCAATAACTCTAGGGAATCCTTTAAAAGATAAAAAAAAATAAAAATCTGTTTGGCAACTTTTATCGATCATTATTGATGGTGTATTCGTGTATAAATCCATCTTACCAGCTATTTTAGAGAAGCCGTCTTTTATGGCCACGGTGGGTAAATGTCCAGGGAACGCAATGAAAGTGTTTATGTATCTCTGGAGTGCGATAACCACCCTACGAATAGTTCGGCAAACTGTGTTTTTGCTGAGCTTCTCGGCATCGCCCACCTCATACAGGTATGTGCCACTTGCGAAGAAACGCAAAGCGATACAAATCATTTGCGGGACAGTGGTCGCGTGGCTTCGCCGCGTCGGGTTTTTAATATGGGGCTCAAGAAGCCGACAAAGATATAACATTCCCTCCGACGAAAACCTGTATCTCTCGTATAAGTGCTCATCAGAGAATGCCAGTGGGTTTTGTTTATCTCTTATAACTCTTTCCCTGCGTAAAGCCCTTTGTACAATTTGGGCTCCGATGTCTACAGGATTCTCCAAATACGGTGAAGCCATTTTGCTACTACTACCAGAGTATACTTCTATTCTCTTTGCTACTACTACGCATGCTGCTTCTTCTTCTTCTTCTTTGACGTTTATATGGCGGTTGGCAAACCAGCTTTAGGTGCATATACCGCCACCTACTAGGATGGATTGTGGAGCATTCTTCTGTCTTTTTATGACGGTTGGCAAGCAAACAAAACGGTGCGTTCCCGCCACCTACTGAGCTGGAGTGTGATTAATTGATGGAACAAGAAGAAAGACTTAAGCTGAGAGAGAGAGAAAGAAAAAAGAAAAAGAAAAGAAAAAAAAAACGACTTCTCGAAAATTTGGGTGTCCAGCATAGAGCCAGGCCATCTGGCATCCAGACTTGTGATCATACACTGATGGTCACAAGTTATCTGTAATTAACACACAGTAGGTGAGTCCCATGGGTTAGTGATACATTATCACGAAAATATATGCATATTAGTCAAAAGAAATATACCTACCTGAACGTTGAGGCTATGAGTAGCGTTTCTGTTAAGATAATCAGCCTCAATTTGTTTTGTTGGTGTAGAGATTGGAATGTGCATGCAATCTATTGCTCCAATAACTCTAGGGAATCCTTTAAAAGATAAAAAAAAATAAAAATCTGTTTGGCAACTTTTATCGATCATTATTGATGGTGTATTCGTGTATAAATCCATCTTACCAGCTATTTTAGAGAAGCCGTCTTTTATGGCCACGGTGGGTAAATGTCCAGGGAACGCAATGAAAGTGTTTATGTATCTCTGGAGTGCGATAACCACCCTACGAATAGTTCGGCAAACTGTGTTTTTGCTGAGCTTCTCGGCATCGCCCACCTCATACAGGTATGTGCCACTTGCGAAGAAACGCAAAGCGATACAAATCATTTGCGGGACAGTGGTCGCGTGGCTTCGCCGCGTCGGGTTTTTAATATGGGGCTCAAGAAGCCGACAAAGATATAACATTCCCCCCGACGAAAACCTGTATCTCTCGTATAAGTGCTCATCAGAGAATGCCAGTGGGTTTTGTTTATCTCTTATAACTCTTTCCCTGCGTAAAGCCCTTTGTACAATTTGGGCTCCGATGTCTACAGGATTCTCCAAATACGGTGAAGCCATTTTGCTACTACTACCAGAGGGCTCAATTCTACATTTATGATCCCTCTCGATAGAGCTTCGTCTTCTGCAATTCATCCAAAACTATTAAGCCCGGCAGATTCATGTTCCCAACATTTTAACAACACTTTTTTAATTGGATGAGTATCATTATGTCCCTTTACTGATATCCAGTAATTCAACATTAGCTTTATTCTTCTGATATCAAGAGGCATTTCATTCATTTCTACCTGTAAGGCAGGAATAGGAGAAGACTTGATAGCACCGCAACATATTCGTAATGCCTGTGATTGAATCATTTCTACTTTATGCAGCAATGTTTTGGATGCAGACCCATATACTATACATCCATAATCTATGGTTGACCTAATTAGTGCACAATAAATTCTCTTCAGTGAATGACGTCTGGCCCCCCAATCCACCACAGCTAGACATCTTAAAATATTTAAAACTTTTTTGCATTTATCAACAATTTTTTGTATATGAATTCCAAATGTCACTTTAGTATCCAGCCAAACCCCAAGATACCTTAACACATTCACCTGTTCTAAAGGTTTGCCATATAGCTGTAATTTTATACTGTTACATTCTCTCTTTTTTGAGAAACAGATAACCTGTGTTTTTGACACTGATAATCGGAATCCCCACTTATCTGTCCATTTCTCCACTTCATTAATTGCACTCTGCATACTTTTAACCACATACAAAACATTAGTCCCTCTCTTCCACAATGCCCCATCTTCTGCAAAGAGAGACTTTTCAACTCCTGCACTGACCTGGGAAAAAAATGTCATTAATCATTACATTAAATAGGATGGGGCTACACACACTTCCCTGAGGAGTACCGTTTTCAGTATAATATGTTTTGGAGAATGACGAACCCACCCTGACTTGAATAGATCTATCAAAAAGGAAACTATGAATCCAGTTAAACATTCTTCCACCAATACCCATCTTATCCAATTTAATTAGAAGTCCCTCTTTCCAATTCATGTCGTAGAATTCACGTCTCCACGTCGAAAAATACTCCTACTAAAACTTCCTTATATCAGACTCTAGACATAGAACCGCATCCATAGTGTTCCGACCTTTCCGAAACCCACTCTGGAAAGGAGAAAAATATCGTTTATTTTCCAGAACATGATTCAATCTAAATATAATCATTCTCTCCATAATTTTACACAGATTAGACGTTAGGGCTATAGGCCTGTAACTAGAAACTAATGAAGGGTCCTTTCCTGGTTTTGCAATTGGAATAATAATCCCATGTTTCCAAATTGTCGGTAAAATCCCTTTATCCCAGATTCTATTAAAAAGCCTTAACAAAATATACAATGATGTATCTGATAGATGCTTAACCATTTCATAGCACACATCATCCTTCCCTGGGGAGGTTTGCTTAGCCCCTAAAATGGCCCTTTTTAGTTCAAAAAGAAGGAAAAGGAAAAATCATTATCTAACGTACTTCCTGATAATCCTCTATGAACTAATAATTCTGGATTATCTCTTAAACAATTATCTCTATGCCTTCTCATACTGTCTGGGATATTATCATTATTATGTACTTTTACAAAGGCTTTGGCTAAAACTTCAGTTTTTTCGATATCCAAAACAGCGGGTTTATTTCCATTTATTATAACCGGAATACTGTTATTTCTTTGTATTCCATTCATCTTCTTGATCATTCCCCACACAGAACTTATTTCAGTTTCTTCCCCTATACTTTCACAATATTGTCTCCAATAGTTTCTTTTTGCATTTTTGATCACCTTCCTAACAATTGCCTGTTTCCTCTTATATTCAATAAAATCGTTAAAAACATAATTTTTCCTAACCTTTTTCAGAGCTTTATTCCGATGCTTTATTGCTTCACTACACTCATCATTCCACCACGGAACTGGCTTCTTCCTTCTACTTGTTTTGCTTTTACCAATTACTTCTTCTGCTGCCTTACATAGACTCTCACTTATTCTATTGTTTAATTCTTCAACCTCCTCTACTGATTCTTCTAGTTCCATCATCAATGTCTCACTTACCTCCTTAAATTTATCCCAGTCAGCTGACTTAAATTTCTATCTAGGCAATCTTTCCACTACATGCACTTCCATATCTATTCCTATTTTACAAGTAATCGGATAATGATCAGTACCTATTCAATTTTGGTTCAATACATTCCACATACATCTCCTTGCCAAATTTCCTGAAACAATGGTTAAGTCTAATGCAGATGACTTTCCTTTTGCTAAATCAATTCTTGTTGCTCTTCCATCATTAATGTGTGGAGCATTGATGTTAAAGGAAAAACTAAGAAGCTAAAGAACGAAGAAAAAACAAACAAACAAAAAAAATAATAATTCTTTAAATCCTGTTCATTAATTCGGTGTCTTTGATAGATACTTAAATTTTATTTTTTTGAATACTATATAAATGTCGTCCTTTATTATCACCATCCCATTTACTTTGCCACATATCTTTTAATGTTTTTTTAATTAGCCCATTTATTTCTAATTTACTCGTCGGAACATTAAACTCTATGTCTGGATGTTTTTTAATGTTTTTTAGTTTTTTTCCCCTTCTATTCCTATGTGCAGGTATCCATACAAAAGAGATAACTGTTTTTGTTTGCATTCTGAACAAACTTTGTAAAATGTCTGATAAAATGTATTGTTTAGTTGAAAATGTACCACTCATTAAACTTGATAATGCTGAAAAAGAGTCTGAACATATGACCACTTCAGGTAGGCCTATATTGATCTCTTCAACCCACTGAAGAGCCAATAATATTGCAATCATTTCTGTTGTATAAACTGATAGATGATTAGATGCTCTTTTTGCTATTTTATACCTGAACCTTGGAACATATATTGCTGCTGCTGTGCGTCCTGTTTCAGGATCTTTAGATCCATCTGTATATATATGAGTTACTGATATATACTTCTGATCCAAATATTTATGTACTATAGTATCTTTAGATTCTTGTCTGTTTTTATCATTTATACTTACTAGAACCTGAAGATCAACTGCAGGCATTGGGAATAACCATGGAGGTGTTACAGGCAACACTACAGTATTGCAAACAGCATATTTACTTATTCCAATTTGATGAGCCTCACTATTTGCTTTCCATCCAAAACTATTTAGATTTACATATTCATGTTCCCAGCAGTTTTCTAATACTCTTTTTACTGGGTGTATTTCTGAATGCCCTTTTATAGTAGCCAAATACACCAGTTTCAGCTTCAACCTGCGAAGCTCCAGTGGCATCTCATTCATTTCAACCTGTAAAGCTGATACAGAAGAAGTTTGAAATGCTCCACAGCATAATCGCAATGTCTGATTTTGTATTTTATTCACCTTATCTAACAGAGATGCTGAAGCTGTTCCATAAATCATACTCCCGTAATCAAATGTAGACCTTATAAGTGCACAGTATATTATTTTTAGAGACTGTCTATCAGCTCCCCAATCTATTCCTGCCAAACACCTCAGTACATTCATTCCTCTCTTACATTTATCTACTATCTGTTGAATGTGTTTTGCAAATGTTATCTTTGAAGCCATCCAAATACCTAAAAATCTAAATTCAGATACTTGCTCCAGTTTTTGCTCATACAATTTTTGCTCATGCCAACCGGTGTTGTCTTCTTTTTTCTCCTTAATCCAGTTATACATTCTACCATAATATTCATTTTATCCAATTTAATTAAAAGTCCTTCCTTCCACATCATATTGTACGCTTTCTCAATGTCCAAAAACACACCAACTAATACTTCTTTATTAACCTGAGCCTTTCTTATATCCGATTCTAGACTTAAAACTGCATCTGTTGTGTTTCTGCCTTTTCTAAAACCACTCTGATGAGGACATAAAAGATTTTTTGATTCCAGGACATAATTCAATCTTGCCACTACCATACGTTCCATTAGTTTACAGAGGTTAGAAGTTAATGCAATCGGTCTGTAACTTGTAACTTGCGAATGATCTTTTCCTGGCTTTACAATTGGAATAATTATGCCATGTTTCCAAGAGGAAAGGAGCTTTCCTAATTTCCACACTCCATTAAAAAGATATAATAAAATGTTCTTTGATTTATCTGATAGGTATCTAATAATTTCATTACATATTTCGTCTTTACCAGGAGAAGTGTTTCTCACTCCCACAAGTGCCTGATTTAATTCAAAACTTCATCTACTGAGCTTTCATTTACATCTCTTTGTTCTAAAATATTAGGATTTTCTTTCATTTTGTTTTCTCTATATAATCTCATTTCTTCTGATATATTTCTATTACTATGAACCTTAACAAAATTTTCAGCCAATACTTCTACTTTTTCAGAGTTAGATATTGATAGATACCTAATCATTTCATTACATATTTCGTCTTTACCAGGAGAAGTATTTCTAACTCCTACAAGTGCCTGATTTAATTCATACATGGTAAAAACTTCATCTATTGAGCTTTCATTCACATCTCTTTGCTCTAAAATATTTGGATTTTCCTTCATTTTGTTTTCTCTATATAATCTCATTTCTTCTGATATATTTCTATTACTATGAACCTTAACAAAATTTTCAGCCAATACTTCTACTTTTCCAGAGTTAGATATGACTTGTTTTCCTTCACTAATTAAAACTGGAATTTCTCTGTTAGGTTGAATCCCTCCCATCTTTCTTATCATTCCCCACATTTCACTAACATCTGTCTCTATTCCAATTTCATCACATAATTTCCTCCAATAATTCTTTTTTTTGCCATCCGAATTGTTTCCCTGGCAATTGCTTGTGTTCTCTTATATTCAATAAAATCATTAAATGAATATGACTTTTTTACTTTCTTAAATATGCTGTTCCTTTTTTATATATATATAATTTCACTGCACTCTTCTGTCCACCATGTACAACCTTCTTTCTCCTTTTCCCTGTGGTTTTCCCAACATCAGTTGCTGTTTTGTAAATAACTTCACTTATACATTTATTTAATTCATCAACATCTTCTTCCGATATATCTATTGCTAACATTCTTGTCTCACTTATTTCTTGGGATTTTTCCCAGTCAGCAGATTTAACACTAGAACCGCCACGGGGTAAATTTTACCCCGTGGCTGTTTTTCAAATGTACATAACAGATTTAAAATAAAACATTCAAGTCTCCCAGTCATTGACTTTTACTAAAATTATGTAATTTACAATCCAATGTTGTTAACAATTATTTAGATAAAACCAGATAAAAAAACTGGGCATTTATACCTACAAGCGCCAGCGGGTCGAATTTACCCGCTATATAATGCATGTGTTTTCGCGCTGTCATTTTCTTGTCGCTTATGTTTTAACATTGTACATTTCTAGGCAATGTCTTTCACTCACTGATTTAGCGGTTATGAGTTTCATAAATAAAGTCAAAATGAATTCCATCATGTAAGCAAAGTCAACAGCGTTTACAGGGTGTTTGGTTTCATTTCTTTGAAATGTTCAATACGTAGCCTGAGCGTTTCTTTATCCATATAAATACAGTTGCCATGTTCGTGGGTAAAATTTACCCGCTGGCGCTTTTAGGTATACAGCGACCTCTGGTGGTTCTGGTGTTAAGTTTCCATCTAGGGTTTTCTTCACTTTCAATTTGTTCTAATTCTATTCCAATTTTACAGCTTATAGGGAAATGGTCGCTAGTCGCTACCTACTGTACGTTCTTCCATAACATTCCATACACACATCCTTGCCATACTACGCATGCTATGAGAATGGATTTGGTTACGTACTTTGCTCACAGCTTATTGGTCCAATCGTGACGTGGATCATGAACTATAGAGGTGTGTTGAACAACAGAACCTGTCCCAGAGCAGTAACGTTTGCAATAGATATCTGGAATTGGAATTTTGACTAGTCAAAACTAAATTATGACTAGTACATCAAGGAGTATTTAATGCTAAAACGGCTTGCCATACTGAGAGTGCAAGTCTGCAGCCAGACCCTTTTGGGATCACGAAGTCACTTGCAATCGCCGCTTGCACTCTCAGCTACCGTGACGTCACTTGCAAGCCACACAGATCAAATTCGATATATAGTTTATTAATTTAATGTACTACTACAAGGCAAGCATATGCCCATGAACACAACGAGCAAACTTTTACTATTCCTCCCATACGCCTACAGCAAAACGCTTGTGCCATAACGGACTAAGATGATAAAGACCAAATTCAGAATTTCTTATTGTTGATGCAAACTACACAGACCATATGAACACGCATTAAGAAATTCATTAAGTGATATTAAATGGACCAACTCTGTTTATTCTGGTCTCACCTGCTTATCTGTACATATTAATTATGTTTTAGAGGAGCATATGAGATCTTTATAATCTTAGACCGTTATGCCTTGCAGGACCCTGTATGTTATAGTACTAAATTAGTTTTAATCATTTAACCACGCACGATTTGTGTGGATTGCAAGTAGCTAAAAGTGCAAGCGGCGATTGCAAGTGACTTAGTGGTTTAGTTTCTTTTTTCTTGTCTTCACTACCTGGCTACTTGTGTAAAATGTTGAGAGATTCAATAAAAAAAAATTTAATCAATTAAATTAAATAAAAAAAGACTGCAAGTGATGTCAATTGCGGAAGTGCAGGTGTCTGAGAGTGCAAGTCTGAAAATGCAAGTGCATGTCTGCAGCCAGACCCTATTGGATAGCGCCTCGAAATCTGATTAGTTAAAAATAGCATCCAGTGAATGGCCATGGCCAGATTCGTTTTTGCTGTTCACAGAGTGTACAAAGACAAGTGGCTTCAGGGAACCTATTTCAGTGATATCTATCAAGCAATAAGTAGAAACATTTTCGATGTTTACAGCATACCCACACATTCCTGCTTCTGTGACATAGGCCTTGACAGTTTCTTCCTACCCACAGACCTACCTAACAGTGGTGGAATATGCATTTAAAGTCCAGGCCATCAATTTGTCACCAAACAGGGAAAACTATGGATATCACACATTATAGTCCATAATGTTAGCACCAACTTATAGTATACAATGAGGTTACTGACATTTCATATCAGTAGTAGAATAAAAAAAGCAAATAAAAGTGAGTAAAAATGTATTTATATACATGTGATGCCCTGAGAGTTTACCACTATTTTTTAATATGGCTAATATTTATTTACTTCACACATCTTATTAAAAAGTGCACTGAATAATTTGAATACTGTCAATCACATTGTAACTGCTTTAGCAAGTATATGGTAAATGGGTTGTAGTTTGTAGAAATCAGTCCTCAAACCTTATCTGAACACTACAGCTTATTCTGAATTAAAAAAAGCAAAGGAATCAAAGTAAATGAAAAAATTGTGAATGGCTAAAAACACTGAATCATAATACACGCACGTTAATAGGGATAACAGTTTAATTGCTAGGTGTGAATTAAAAATGTACATTTTATTAAGAAGGGCACTTCATACAAAAATACAAGATTACAATGCCAGTCCAGACATTTTTGAGACTCCCATTATTTGGGCTTGCTCTGATTATTTGAACATAAAAAACTCTCTCCTCCATAGCTGAACACAAATCATTATGTACTGTATAGCTGATATGCCCTTTCAAGCACATTATGGAGTTTGGGTTCAAACATTAAAGAATCAAAGTCTCCACATCTACACAATGACAGATAGTCTCTCTTGACAAAATAAAAAAATCAGGATGCCAGGTCGGGCAATGCCCCATTCACTGGTTATTTGCCTTTAGGGTCCCCCTTCTCATTTGCCTTTTTTTGCTTCTGCTGCATGATTTCAGCATCTCTGAAATACAAAAAAAAAAAAATCATATTCACATTCAGTATGATGCACTTCGCAATTCAATGCATCTGTTAGTTATTATCTTTATGTGCTGTACCTTTGCTTACGGGCAGATGCTGAGAGGCCATCCTCTTTTTTCTTCCCTTTGGACTGATCGTTTTGCTTTTTAGCATTCTTCTGACGGGCAAGTTCACGCTGATTTCCCCCTGCAGGACGAGACATTGCAACACTCTTAATGGCTTATTCATACTTTACTGCCTTAAATTTTACAGATATTGCAGACAGGATGAAACAAGAATGAACAACATAACACTGTTTAAAATCTCCAGACTGCAACTGGCAAATCTATTCAGTATCAGGAAGTGTATTTTTAAAGTAAGGAACGTTGATGCTGTACCGTTTAATATGTAAACCCTAATCTGTGTACAGTATGATCAACACAGACATGTGTAGCAGTGAGGCGACGTGGCAATGAGGGCGCCAGAGAGCATCATAACAATAACAACATCCGCACAAAACACTGACAAAAACTATCGACAGTATAACAAAATAAACAACTTCCTGATCTTCTGAAACATTTTGTCCACTCCTCAGAAAAGAATTTCGCCCCGTGGAATTACTATTGAAGTATTATTGACAATATAATTTAAGTTTGCTAATGTGTAACGTCTGTCAACTTGTCACACATAAACTAACTTTTACACAACATCTAGAAAACGTTTTCCGTGCCGTAGTGTATATAATAAATAATTAATAATCACTAATGTCACCACAAACCAGCATTAGCCTTGTTTAGCGGGTTAATCTTGTGATTTCTTTTCGTGGACTCTAGACAGAATAAGCTAGCTAGTTAGCCTTGTATCGTACCGCTCCTGTATTTGGCTTTTTCTACTAAAGTACTTTCATTAATAATAGTAGAAGCTGAGATCATGTCAACAAAATGAATAAAAATCAATACTCACTCGTCATGATTGCTCTTTTGTTGTCGCCGGAGCGCAAAGCTCAACCAGGCGGTACCCCCTGTAACGTTACTTATGATGGCTGGCAGACCCGAGTCGATTCGGAAGCTTTACGACAACACTATATCGGAATACAGCAGCGCGTTTCCAGGTGAACGCACCTCGTGATCGTGAATGGACGTCATTACGTCATATGGAGGGATTTTAAGAGGAATGGAGAATGGAGAAATTATTTGAATGTGATTTCGGTGTCTACTAATAAGAAAGCTATAAAGACTGTTAGAATTTGCTCTGCATTTAAGTTTTTTTTTTTTTTTATATAAGGAATCTTATGTAATATAATGGCCCTCTTTTATATTTATTTATTTATTTTTATCTTATTTATTTATTATTTACTCTGTTTTACTTTTGTTGTTGCCTTTTCAAATGTCGTTTGTAAAATGTCTGTTGGTATTTTGTATTTTGTTTTGTTCTGTAATAAAAAAAAAACAGGTGTTTAGTACATTCTTATATTTACTTTTGTATATGCTTAATTAAAAAAAATGTACATGCTTTTGCTGCAAATGTTCTAACATATTTATGCATATTTTTTTTCCAGCGATAAAAATGTATTTAAATAGGAAATGGGACTGATATGTAGGGGAATGGGGCTATTGTATTCGCTTTATTTTCTGAGATATTTTACTGAAGCTCCGTATAGGCGACTAATATCATCCTCATTTCATTTGTAAATATATTTTTGTATTCCAGCTTCATTTGAATATTTTTGTATTCTGAGAATATTCTTTTTAAATGAAAATTGTACTTAATTTAAAAGTTCCATTCCTGGCGCTATTTTGATCCTTCACAGTGGAGAGAGAGCATGTACTAGACCAGCAGTCTGAGGCCAGTGCGATGGATGGCGGTCCTTTCTTTGTTGTGAGAAACACTTGTTACAGTTCTTTCAAAGCTTTCGAGAGCTTTGTTTTGCCATTCACACAGCCTCAATAACTAGACAATTTCACGAAAAGATTGCCCTTTCGTGCTTTGGCTTGTCTTGTCTCTCACGAGTAGGGTTGCCAACCGTTCCGTATAATACAGAATTGTCCCGTATATAAGGCATCAATGAAGCGTTCCGTATGAAAGCTATACGGAACGCAGTTTGTCCCGTATTTAAGGCATATGTACGGTGGCCGAGAGAGTTCAACGCGCTGCAACTTAAGAAAACACATGCAAATTGAAAAAACACCAGCAAATTAAGAAAACATCTTCATCAGTTTGACAACACACCGCTGCAAATCCTCACAACACATGCAAATGAAGAAACGCGCTGCAAATCCTCACAACACATGCAAATGAAGAAACGCGCTGCAAATCCTCACAACACATGCAAATGAAGAAACCCGCTGCAAATCCTCACAACACATGCAAATGAAGAAACGAGCTGCAAATCCTCACAACACATGCAAATCAAGAAACGCGCTGCAAA
>NW_015638975.1:1006538-1007123 GCF_001515625.1 Sinocyclocheilus rhinocerous | reverse complement strand
AATTTGCATGTGTTTTCTTAAGTTGCAGCGCGTTGAGCTCTCTCGGCCACCGTACATATGCCGTATGAACACCTAGACCATACGAATAACAAACTCTACATTGAGAATTAATCATTATTTTTTGACAAGTGTTTGATTTGTGAACAGCCGTTGGGAGGCTTGAGAACAGGAGGCTTTAAGACCAATCGGAATCCTCTGCCGGCTGGTCGCTCCCGCTTCACAGCGAGCGGGACTCGCGCTAACGGAGTTGGGACCGCGTTTCGACTTAAGCAAATCAGTTTGAGCGAATGCAAACAACGTGATTCCAACATCCAGTCACGCTAGAAAACGTGCATTTTACCTGAGGGAAGACGTGATCAATATGGAAAGTCGTATTTCTCTAATGTATACCTAGATAAAACAATTTACATTTAAGTAACCTCCAGCGTATTCTTAACCTTGAATATCATTCTTAAAACACAAAATGACCACTGAAGTGTCAAGCACCCAAAGCAGTCCATATTTATTCTATAAGTTATCTTTAATTGAAAAATATGCATTTTCATATATACTGTAGTAGGCCTACTGTAGGCTATATTACACACA
>NW_015638975.1:949624-1005753 GCF_001515625.1 Sinocyclocheilus rhinocerous | reverse complement strand
TAAAAACTGCATTATGTGCGAAAAATGTATAATAAGTAAATAATTTATTTTTTTTTAAATTTTTTTTTTTTTTTAGGAAACAAGGTTCCAAAAAAATATTAAGCAGCACAACAGTTTCAACACTGATAATAAATCAGAATAAGAATGATTTATAAAAGGATCGTGTGACACTGAGGACCGGAGTAATGATGCTGAAAATTCAGTGCTGCGTCACTGAAATAAATGATATTTTAAAGTATAATAAGATAGGAAACCAATATTAGAAATTGCAATAATATTTTACAATATTACTGTTTTTTTCTGTATTTTTGATAAAATAAATGCAACATTGATGAGCATAAGAGACTCCATTTAAAAAAACATTACAAATCTAAAAGATATACCTCTGTGTGTGTGTGTGTGTGTGTGTGTGTATATATATATAATCTGTGTGTGTGTGTGTGTGTGTGTGTGTATATATATATAATAGGCCTGTGTGTGTATCCCTTATTCTGTCCCTTATTTTTCTATGAAAAACCACGATTGTCCCTTATTTTCCTTTTCTGAAGTTGGCAACCCTACTCACGAGTAATCGACGATTTTAACAATGAAATACGGACACCAAACTTGACGTTTTATTGTAAGCATTTTCTAAATCAGAAATTAACAAAATGTAATTTTACAAAAACTTGTTGAGAATGACAAAATGTAGAACTCCGATTGACAGTTTTTGCTTTGGGTCTTTTATTTTGTAATGAATGTGACATATCTGGTGTGGTATTATCGTCGCTTACTTCATTGCCATTGCTTATTTTGACACATGGCGGTATAAGTGAATTTCTGACGTCCTGTATGATGATCAGTCATGAAGACTAGGGTGAACGTGCCAGTGTGAGATTTTACTGGTTTATTTTTCACAGATTTGATCATGTCGTCGGCGTGGACAGCGCGCCAAGGGGAAGTGGGTGATCTGAGCAGCAAGAGTAAAGATCAGCTCTTGGAGATACTGTCACGACAAGAAAAGTTACTGTCTAATAAGTAAGTGTTTTTTATGCTTTTCATTTATTTTAATTTAGTGTTTCCTGAATACATAATTCATGATGTGTATATATATAGCTAAATTAGGATTTAAGATTTCTGACTAGATTATTATGCTGATTAAATATTCTGGATCTTTCCAAATCCTTTGGCGCCCTCACCTTCTTATTAGTCTATTAAATAACATAGATCAGTGCATCCTGTCAGTGTCACACAGTTGGGACAGTTTATAATTAAACGCAAAAAGACCCAATTATATGTAATACAAATTAATTTGATACCTTGTTGAAATGATTAATCAATAGTGTGCAGCATGGACACTGTTATTTTCACGTTTATTACTGTGAAGCTGCTTTAAAACATTCTGTTGTGCTATGTAAATAAATATGATTAAATGTGATTTGTACTGTTTATGATTTCTTCAGGAGATTTCTTCAGAGCCTTCCAGATAAGGGAAAGAAGATTGCTGACTTTGTGGAGAAAGTACACATTGCACTTGGACATCTGGAGGAGGAGGAGAGAAAACAAGCAAGTTTAATCTCTGTCCGGACAGAGTTTCAGGCTAAATATCAGCATGCCCTTGCCAAGCGAAGCACAGATAAGCATTTAGAATCCAATTTGGACATGATTATCCCATCCCATGACAGAAACCAAGCCAATGTCAATATCGATGCGGCTAACATACAGGAAAATGGTGGTCTGTTGGGCCAAGAGGAGTCTTTGACATCCCAGCCTGAGCCTGCTGAAACGCTACAAACAGCCGGTGGGAATGCAGCAGCTTCACTGATGAAAGACACAGAGCTTGTGGAGGTGTTTGGACGAGTAACTCTTGATGAAAGTAACAGTGGCTCCTACCAAGACACCATAAAAGCTCTGTCTCCTAGTAAGCCCTTTCAGGGTAATCAGCAACAGAAGAAACCACATTACATAGAAGTTCTGGAGAAGACAGAGAAAAGTGTGAATATGAGGAAGCCCAGATTCAAACCAAACCAGTGAGTGGAACTATGCTGCCATTGCATAGCTTTGTGTTTTCTTGGAAAATAAGCTGAAATATAATACATTAAAGGGACAGTTCACACAAAAATTTAATTTTTGTTATTGTTAGATCATCAAAAAATTTCTTAAAAAGGCATTGTAAAATGAATCTGTATGAATCAAGTGGTTTAATCCAAGTCTTGTGAAGAGATTTTTATTTACATCTAAACAACAGGGTTTCCGTGGGTCCTTAAAAAGTCTAAAATTTAGTTGCATTAAATTTAAGGCTATAAAAAACTTACCATAGACATTGCTCTATCCCGCTTATATGGTGTTAATTTTATTTTACATGTCTTAAAGGGGTCATATGATGCGATTTTATTATATTTAAAGAATTTGCCACTGACGATTCAAACTCGTGTTTTGGGCAGTGTAGAGTAGCGCTTGTTGTTTGTCATTTCTCCGATCACAAATGCAGACGTGGTTTTATGTTTACGCGGCGCGATGCAACGCAGTGCGTAAAAAGACAGTATAAGTCATTATAATCCGTAATTATGTCCCCACTGGATGCAACAAATGCCTCGTTTATAATGGGTTTTAATGTTTTTGTCTCATCGCTCCAGCCGGACAGGGCATCACAGTATGGTAAGCGGCGTTACATTTCCGTCACACGCTTGAGGTATTCGGCCAATCACAATGCACTGGATAGCTGGCCGATCACAGCATACCTCACTTTTCAGAAAGATGAGCTTTGTAAAAATCGACGCGTTTCAGAAAGGCGGGGCATAGAGGAGAAACAATAATGTACAGTATGTGGAAAATAATGTGTTTTTTTAACCTTAAACCGCATAAACACATTTCATTACACCAAATACACAAAATAATGTTCTTTTTAGCAACATCATATGACCCCTTTAAAAAGTCTTAGATTTGATTTTTCAAGTCCTGCTGATACCCTGAAACAATGATTGATACACATTGAGCACATTACATGCAGGTATGATAAACATGGAAGCTCAAACGTGAATGCATGATGCACAAGAACCAATGAGGTTTGTCCTACCTTTCATATCAAGTGATTATATTTCTTCACAGCGCTTAAAACGTTTTATTTATATGGATTCAATTTACCTTTTTGGATCTGGTAAGCTCTGGTTACCTGGACTGGGTCAGAAACCTCTCAGGCTTCGTTAATATGTGTTTTGAAGATGAGCCAAAGTCTTTTGGGTTTGGAAAATGTTAAGTAAATACATTAACATTAACTTTGGTTAAAAGTGTCTGTGTTTTATTTAGGTTAGCTGTGAAATCCGAGTCTTCATCACCTAGTCAGGCCTCTGGCAGCACCACACCACTTATTGCAGAGGCCAGAAGACAACGAGACCGAAAACACCTGGATGACATCACTGCGGCCCAGCTTCCACCCCTGCACCACAGTCCTGCCCAGCTGCTGTCATTAGAGGAGTCGGCTGACCTTCTGCAAGAGCAGACCAGAAAACACCTGGTAGGTTGAAGATGTCTTGCTGAAAGCAGACTGATAGAAACTGAGATTTGAATGATCAAAGGGATATACATAAATGACATTTCAAAGCATATGAGGCCTCAAAAACGTTCTATCCCACAAAATCTTCAACTATTTTAAGATGTTGAGAGGAAGTAGTACTACTTGAATACACCCAGCAGAGAGTATAAGACCTGTGCATGTTTGCCACTTGTGTGTGGGTGTTTCTGCCTCGTTCTGTATTCAGGAAGTAGTACATTTATGGTATTGTGTATACTGTTCATTTCAGGAGTTGCAGGCCAAACAAGTTGCCCAGAAGCTGGCAGATGGTCTGAGTTTCAAGATGGAGAGTTACAACCCAGAAGGAGGCCCACTGGCAGCCTACAGAGAGGTGCATGATGATGGGGCCCAGCTTTCCTCAGAGGAGGACTGATCGTGGGGCCCTACAGAGAGGGCACTGGCTTGTTGATATGTTTGGCCCCTTGCCCTGGACCAACTCTAGGCCTAGAGCCCATGCTTCAGGACCCTGGAGAGAGGCTTTCAGCCTGAGGACAAGAGAAGGGCTCTTCATGAACTGTGCTGACAATGTCTTGGATTCTGCCATTGAAGATAAATAACAGCAGGTTGAATCAAGTTAAGAGTTATTGTGTGTGTGTGGGTGTTTCTGCCTCGTTCTGTATTCAGGAAGTAGTACATTTATGGTATTGTGTATACTGTTCATTTCAGGAGTTGCAGGCCAAACAAGTTGCCCAGAAGCTGGCAGATGGTCTGAGTTTCAAGATGGAGAGTTACAACCCAGAAGGAGGCCCACTGGCAGCCTACAGAGAGGTGCATGATGATGGGGCCCAGCTTTCCTCAGAGGAGGACTGATCGTGGGGCCCTACAGAGAGGGCACTGGCTTGTTGATATGTTTGGCCCCTTGCCCTGGACCAACTCTAGGCCTAGAGCCCATGCTTCAGGACCCTGGAGAGAGGCTTTCAGCCTGAGGACAAGAGAAGGGCTCTTCATGAACTGCGCTGACAATGTCTTGGATTCTGCCATTGAAGATAAATAACAGCAGGTTGAACCAAGTTAAGAGTTATTGTGTGAAAACCGAACGTTTTTGCATGTGAAAATGTTACTGTCCAACAGTAACAGATTATCTTGGCAAGCTTAATGCCAAAAAACCTGATACCTCGGCAGGTCCACACCTGTTGTCTTGTATAGAATAATATAATTCGAAGCTCTTATCAGCCATAACTTTAAGGGTGTATATCGTGTGTTATTCTGAAGATGGTAATAGAATATTTTTGTATGACCTTTCTTAGTGTTTATTTAAAAAACCCTCTGAATTGACCTCTAAAGCTTGTGGTTGGTTCTTTGAATCAGATAACAGAAACCGCAGTTTTATAAACTAAATGTGGAAGCACTTAATGTTTTGTCACTTGAGTGCAGCAGCCCGGGAAATGTCTGTCTCCCTCCCTTTCCACAGCATTGTTTTGTTAAGCGCCCCACTGGTTTGATTGGAATGAGTCAGCTGTCGTTTGAAGGGAGGGATGTTGTTATCAGTGCAGAAATCTGTGACATGCCTCAGATGATTAATATATGCAATGTGAAATATCGAGGCTTGAAGGAATTAGACCAATTGGTGGAGTACATCTGGATTTTATTTAGATCATGTTACTGCATGAAGTGGCAATGCATTCTGGGATGGCAACAGATAGACAGACATGACACATGCAATTTCCAAAGCCATGAGCGCTAATAAAAATTCTTAAAATTCACTCTTTTTTTTAACTTCTCAGAATGTAAACAACGTATTTTCTTTACATATTATTCAGGAATCTGTATATTTAAATGGAGAAAAGGAAGCTTGAAGATGGAGGAAATCCAAATCTGCGGCGCTCTGCAGTTGATGACCTGTGATAACCTCTAGTAATTGCTTCTGCCCGTTGATGGGAACTGCTGCCTCAGAAAAAAGATCGTAACACATCTGGCAGGTTATTGTTTAGACACCGTCTGTGATGAACTCCAGAGTGCCTTATCCAGACGTCTCGTGATAAATATGTCAGACTTGTCCAGAAAGAATCTCCTCTCTATGTGGTATTAATTAAGTCTACCTTGCATACAGAGGAAAAAAGACTGTTATCAATTACACACTAGATTGCCGTGCTGATCTGATCCGCTCGTGAGTACATAGATATGCTTGCGTTGGTCTCAAGCATGCGTCCCGACAGTGTCTTTGTTGTTTTTTGCTGCAGTTTTTGCTTTCCACATGCCCCCACACCCATCGTCTCGGATCAATAAACGTCTCGTGGAGTCATCTGCAAGTGGTTTTCATCTACCACAAGTGTGAAATCATGCCCTCAGAGAATGGGCAAAATTTTTGAGCTGTGAACAGGATGAAAGGATACTGTTTTTGCCAATGAAAACATTTTACTGCAGCAGAGAATATGAGCTAATTATGCAGGGTAGAATAAAGTTGGAATAACGCATTTCTCTTGCTACTTTATCTTATTTAAAGGCATTTTGATTCATCACTGCTTTGAGACATAAATCTGTCTTTGTTCCTCTCCCTAGCCTTTTCTCTGTCTACTCTAGATCTAGTTTCTCAGTAAATCTGAGCTCTAATGAGACTCAGAGCAGGTCACATACCCAAATGCATAACTTTTTGGCTCCAAGGCCCCCGTTCTCCAAGACAGTTTTCGAAGGCCCTTTTATCTAATCAGATATGTACCTCTTCTACTTCTGTTGTAATAAATCAAACTTATATTTTCAGTTTAATGTTGTATATCTTTATTTTTAATGTTTTTGTTTTATAATATTTTAAGTTATAGATTCACACAAAAATTAAAATTCTGTCATTAATTACTCACCCTCATGTCGTTTTAAACCCGTAAGACCTCCGTTCATCTTCAGAACACAAATTAAGATATTTTTGATGAATTCTGAGAGCGCTCTGACTCCGTAATTTTATGAAGCTAAAGATTACTTTTTGTACACAAAGAAAACAAAAATAACTACTATATTCAACAGTTCGTCTCCAGCATACGCTGTTTGCGTTCAGTGGATACTCTCCGAAATGGCGCTAGGGTGACGCGGAGGAGACGAATTGTTTAATGAAGTCGTTATTTCTGTTTTCTTTGCGTACAAAAAGTATTCTCCTAGCTTCGTAAAATTATGGTTGAACCTCTGATGTCACATGGATTATTTTACCGATGTCCTTGCTACGTTTCTGGACCTTGATCGTGTTGATTACATTGCTGTCTATGGGAGGGTCAGAGAGCTCTCAGAATGCATCAAAAATATCTTAATTTGTGTTCTGAAGATGAACGAAGGTCTTACTGGTTTGGAACGACATGAGGGTGAGTAATTAATGACAGAATTTTAATTTTTGGGTGAACTATCCCTTTTAAGTTTAAACTGAAAGTTTGTCTAGGGCCCCCTGGTTGAGAACCACTGCTCTAATGTTTTAATTTAGATTACATTACATTCAACCATGTCATTGTGTAGTTCTGTAGTTGTAGTTCTGGTTTTGATAGAAATAATTATACAGTGCTTAGTTGCAAACCAATTAACTAACTAAGAAGTCATCCTATTTTTACTGCCGGATATAGGCTGATTAAGACAATGACAATGATTCAGTTTTTTAATCAATACATTTGCTTTCAAATCTTTGGGTCGAGTGTGGTTATGATACAGTGGTTGCTAATGCAGGAAGGAGAGGGTGTGTCAGTGCTTGATGAGAAACCTCAATATTGACTGTTGGCTGTAGAGATGTCTGGATTAAATGGAAATGTTGTAAATGAGGGTGCTGTTGAAGAAACACTTCATATCATTCCTGATGTTTTCCAGCAATGTGGTCATATGATCAGGAAAGACATGACGACCTCACATCTGCTCCCTCAAGTCCATGTGAATACGACGGGAATATCTTAAGTGCACAAAAAAGGAGCGAGAATGCTTCTCTCTGCTCTCTTTATTGCTTGAATTTACTAACAACCCTGGCAAAAAATACTGTGGTGGTACCATGGCACCATGATCGTTTCAGATAGTAATGCCATATAGTACTTTGAAATACATCCTGGATTTCAGTGATTACCATATTGTCATACTTTGTTTTTTACATAGCACTCTAAGGTAGTTATTGATTGAAGATTCTGCTATCGTACCACGTTCAATAAAAATTGAATACAGCATACAAAGTGACTATATAGTCATGCTTCTAGCTTCCCCTGTCATGCATCCACTTATCTCAGTTTAAAAATGAAAATTCTGTTATCATTTACCTAATCTGTTTTAATATTTTGTGTTTCGCTGCTTCTGCAGAAGACAGTCTGGAAGTTGGATCAATATGAAGGTGATTAAATGATGAGAGAATTTCAATTTTTAAATTGAGATGAGTGGATGCATGACATCGATTAAAGTGAAACTAGAAGCGGTTATTTAGCCACTTTGTATTCTACTTGTGTCCTGTCCTTAAAGGATTAAGCCGAAATTGTTTCCTTGAGCAGACAGCAGATGGCAGCAGTGCTTCTGTGTTTCACATGCTGAACAAAACCCTCTATTTCAGTCATTTAGACTGAGAGGGTTCATATTTCTTTTTTTTTTTTTTTTGTCTGAAGAGGTTTTTAATGCAATTATTCTCAACCATCAGATATTTCTTATATTGCTATTTAGTGCAATTTACTGATGTGAGCTCACTGAAATGATTCAGCATCATTTTGTTGCCATTAGTGGCTTCAGCTTTTTGCCATTCATTTCACTAGCTAAATCAACTTAAAAGTGTAATGGGTAATTTGATACACATGTATGCTGAAATTGTAGTTGTATGTTTAGCTCAGAGCTCTAATAACTATATAATATCTCCCAGAGTGGGGTTTACACCTGCAGAAGATAATGTTTGTTCTCTAGACGATCCTCCAGAACTCTAGCAGATCTGTTACCAGTTAAGTTAGCCAGTTGCATAAACTTAGCCACCATGTTAAGACTGTGTCTTAAGAACTAGTTTGACCAACTAGCAGTTGCCAAGGGGTAGTAATCAGTCTTACTTTTCCAATAAAAATAGGAACAATCTACCTTTTCATAACTGAATTAAAAAAGTTATGACCAGTCTTGAAGAAAACAAATTAGGTGACTAACTTTTTAAGACTAGTCTAAACAGTTTATGCAACTGGCCCCTGGGGAAAAATTGTATCATTTCAAATAATAGTCCACATGTGCTTAAACAAACTGTTGCTCTAAGAAGTTTGCATAACAATTATGTGATAGCTGGTCCGTCTCAAAAGCACGGAGCAAGAGAGATGAGGAGATTATAACCGCCAAAAAACTGCCAACATTCTGCTCAGCCACTGTCTGGCCTGGCACGGCTGTAAAGCCTGTCAAAAACTCATCACGGTGAGGAAGCCGCCTCAGCAGGGATGCTTCGAGCTGCCAGGGCACGGTGGGGGAAGAAAATGGAGCCGCTTGCCCAGCAGCGTGTGATCATAATGAGGAGGAAAATTCCCATTCTTGTATCCAGATTAATGTAACAACAACAATGTGCTTTTGTCCAACTTTTTTTTCTTCCCCCGCCTGTATTACTCAAAGCCTCCGTTCCCTTTTCCATCCATCAGCGGTACTGCGAGCGTCGAGTTACTCAGTTTCTTCGGCGGTTTAATGCATCACTTGGGTGGGATTTTGCATAGATGTACTTGCATATTGTGCGAGTTTCTGGTTATTTAGCAAGCCGAGGAAAATCAATTTGGGTTACCAGGCATCCGAGTACCATCTCCAAGCAATGAGCCTCTCTATCTGTGTACATGTGTACATGAGGTCAGTCTCAAGCTGTCTGCCGATGAATGCAGTGTAATGCTGTTTTTAATTATTTCCATGCTATTCAAGTGAAATCATGCTTTCTCATTTCTGAATGCACCAATTGACAAGCACCAGGAGTGTGAATTAGCAGCTACTCAGGGAATACTGCCAGACGTTACAAATGGAGAGTGCTAACTTAATTTAAAGGGTCATGAAATACAATCGACGACATGTCAAATATTGTCATTGCCTACTTTACAGTATTGCAGGTGCGAAAGAGGCAAACTGTTGAGGGTGAGAAACTTACTTTGGACTTGACTAGATCTGGGTTGTGTCGTTTTTGTTCTAGATTTATTTATTTATTTATTTCCCAATGGCCAGATTCTCTTATATTATACGACTCCAGCACGACTTGTAAAGATTTGCTCACCGGCCCTTTGGTCGTACAACAGAAGTAAAAAGCGTGCAGTAAAAACAAGGCAGTTCTTCTCAGCCCAGCTCATGACAATTACAGGGCCTTGATATGGACCCATAGCCTTGTTTATGTGCTGTAATGTTGTCCGCGTGCCAAGACAACCTTGAGTGCTGGGATCCCTGGTGTTTCTGATTGGAGCTACATGTTGACTTTGCTAGTCTGCAGCCTGGCTTAATAGACTACAAGTTTATGTGTGTGTGTGTGTGTGTCCGTGTCTGTTTGTGCACCTCCTAATTTGTTTATTTACATAAGCATTCTCCCCACAATCCCTCTGTCATGAAAACCGGAGCTTCATCTCCTCAAAAGGCAAACATATTTTTCTAATGAGGAAGGAGATGCTGTCCAAGCCCATAATGATCTTAAGCTGTGGAAGACTGGCTGTATTAAAATGCAATAATTAGATTTAATTTGCTTTTAATTGACTTCTTCCACTGCGTTGTCCTTTTATTTTAGTCAGTATCATAACCTTTGACCTCAAGTGGCCTGTTTCTAGCATAACATTTAGCCAGAATTCAAATGAGCGGAATGCAGAGAAAGAAACACCTTTTTGTTATGGCCTGAGGAGTGATTCAGCAGGCGTGGAGTTTATCGGGCGATTTAACTGCATTTCAACGGGATGTTTGTCTTCCTGTGCTTTTCTGTTCGGTGCCAATGTTAAACGAAACATAATTGCGCACAGGACCGTGACAATTGTTGAAATGTATCACGAATTGGCAATCGCTCATAGCCTCGAGTTGGTAATGCTGTCTGTCACAGTTTAGAGCAATATAAAGCAGAGCAAGAGACAGAGGAAACTTTCCTTATCCTCCTCTTGCTTCTTTACCATTGAAAGTTTCTTTTGCCCTTCGTTCGTTTTTTCTTTCCCTTCCCTTTGTTTCCTCTCATCAGATTTCACATGCAGCATGGGACCTCTTCACAGACAGATGGTGTCGCTCACATGAACGTTCAATATCAAATTCGTTCTGTGTGGATCTTCGGGAGAGGGAGGAACCCTGTGAAAGTGACAGGTCATTTGACGCCCCCTGCTGATCTCATGTCTCATCATGCTTTGATAAGCATTGTGAATTTCAGAGGCAAGAAGAGAGATGACACACAAAGTGACTTGCTCTGCAGGACTTAAAGGATGGAGTTTTTTTTCTTTTGACCCTCTTCAGGAAGAGAAATAGGTCACCACAGACAGTTCTTGAAGTACCTTTAATGGCCAAACATAATCCTGGACATTCATTAGTTACAGGGCATTCTTTGAACATTAATAATGCTATAATTAATAATTAATAAGTGAGGCTGAGGAAGTTTGGCATGTCACCTAAGATCCTCAACAACTTCTACAGCTGTGTAGTTGAGAGCGTCTTGACCAGCTGCATCACTGCATGGTATGGCAGCACTACTGTAAGGGACCGCAAACGTCTGCAGAGAGTGGTGAAGACTGCTGAGAAGATCATCAGGACTCCACTGCCCTCTCTGCAGGCCATTTACCATCGTAGAGTCCACAGAAGAGCTGCATCCATCACTAAAGACCCCACCCACCCCCAACACAGACTGTTCACACTCCTACCCTCAGGACGGAGGTACAGGAGTGTAAATTGCAGGACTTCCAGATTAAGGAACTCCTTCTTCCCCTCAGCTATTAGACTCTTAAACAGGTAGCTAGCTAGTGGACTTATCTATCTCAGAGAACAGTCGGTCCAAATTGTTTCATCTCATTTGAACATTTGTAATGTTATTGCTGTTATTACTACCATTGTATATTTGTTAATATTACTCATGTAGCCTCATCTCAATTTGCACATCTGTTACTGTTACTGCTGCTATTGTTATTATGTAGTTGCACTCAATTTGCACTTGTTACTGCACTATTGTTTTTTGCACATAAGTTAATACTGTACATTCGCATATATAGATACCATATACATAGTCTATATTTCTATTTTCACATTCTATATTTCTACTCTATACTCGCATATGTAGTCTAGTCATAGTCTATATTTCTATTTTTTCATAGTCTATATTCCTACTACTGCAGCATAGTTTTTATTATTATGTTTCTTACATTGTGTATGTATGTGTGTATAGTTTGTGTATGTGTGTGTATAGTTTTGCACTGTCTTGGCATTCATTGTGGACAGCAAAGTAAGAATTTCATTGCTCAGGGAAACTTTTTTTCCTCACTGGGCATATGACAATAAACGCTTTGAATCTTGAATCTTGAATCTTTGAATCTTTGTTCCCTCGAGAGCATCTTTTTCAAAGCTCCCGCACGGTGCCCTACTCATATTTTGACAGGTTTGCGTGCAGTAAATTTCCACAGATTTCACAAAGATGATACAGTTCCCATTGATGTTATATTCATCATCTGCTTAAAATGCCCTCTCTCTCGTATTCTCTCCCTTTTTCTCCTCATTACTTCCCAAAAATAATCACAAACATGTGATACCCAGACAGACTGTATAAAAGCACCTCACGGCAAAGGCTCTTCTCAGTGTCAGAACTGTCTTTGCTTATCTTGTGCTTTCAGCTCAAGCTTTGACAGCTCCAGCTTGTTCTCCCACTTACTTTCCTTCTGGTTTCTTCAGTATAACCACTTCTAATTCCTTAAAGAAAACTGAAAACAAATTAAAGAAGCATTTTAGAATAAATCGTAAGACTTAGCAGTAAGGTTCAGTTCAACACCCATTCATTAGGAGTCGTGAACTGACAATGCACAATGCTTTTACACATTTAATAATCTAGGTTAAATTTCAGTATTAGTGCTACTGGAATATTGCATTGTTTGTTTTATTTTGTGCATTGTAATGAATATTCATACATCTAGGCCTATATATTTGTGTGTGTGTTTGTATTACATTTATATATAACTAACTCTTGTTGGACTTTATTCTGCAATAACGACGGGCTGACTGTTCATCATTCCTTATAAATGAACATAAATTAACAATATTCAATAGTGTATTTATAAATCCACATTAACCGTGATTAATAAATGCTGTAAAAAATTAATTAATGCTTCTGAATTTAACCCTACTGTAAAGTGTTGATGAAAAAATTATACTGCACTTCATGGCATTTTATGAATGAAAGTTATGACATAAATCTGTCATATATTTAACATGTAATGACTTTCTGCACAGTACAACATGATTTATCTCTCTCTTCTCGTCTCTATAGCAAACCTTATTGATTACAGAGACATACATTAGGCCATTATTGGCTCAACTTGAGCTCACGGAGCTGATGATGAAATACATTATAACGGTTAAACACTTCAGACTCTCAACAGGTCATCTGGTTTCCCACTCTCATAGAACTCCTGTCCTCTTGCCTACCATGGTATTAATGTATACACAGAAAATGACATATAGGAAAAAGTGAATGATGGGGTTAGGAGAATCTCTTAAAAGCTAAGCAGGAACTGGCAAAAGGAAGTAAGCAGCTGTGATTGAACTTGAGGTCCTATGTGACTATTAGTGCTGACACCTGCAACCCATTCAAGCTCAGTTTTGTGATTATAGAGACAATAAGGACCAAAGTTTGTGCTGGGGAGTAGTTATGTTTAATATATTTGTTGAATTATGCATGCTGACCTCAGGAGGGCTATTCCAGCATTTTCATGCACAGATATGCTCTGATTGTAATTGATATACTGTAAATGTAACCCCTACTTCAATAAGTTAAAATAATTAAATTTAAATTATACATTTTAATTTCAATGCAGTTGACATGCAGTTAAGTGAAAAACATTACATTCATTTTGAACTTAAGTATGTTCTTTTAAAGTATTTTATTTCCATCATAAATATTCTTTTTAAAGAACGCAAAAGTGAAACTGCCTTTTCATAAGGGTAAAGTGTTTACATGACATTGAAAAAAAAAAAATCACTTTAGTCTGACTAAAATCAAACTTTTTGAGGTCCAGGTAAACATGCTCGATGTGTTATACAAAGGGCTAAAATAAAGGCACAAATAGAAACTGAGAACCAGAGCAAACTATATATGCATTTAAAATAATAGCTCTGAGGTCCTGAGACAGGAAATGATGCCATTAGAAAGATCTCAGCAGAGCAAATCGGCATCTCAAACATCTGCACTCTACCCATACTCATCTGATGTATGGAACAGTTTAAGCCTTAAACACATCTTTACTTAATCACCGTTTGAGTCATTACTGGTATTTTTGGCTTTAATTGAAATGATCCATTCGGCTGTTGAGAGTGGCGACGTGTCAGCTTCAGCGCATTGAACCAAAGTGATGAAGCCTTTGGATTAACTGTCCAGGCACACGGCTATGACGACGGAGGAGTCATTTGTCCGCCCATTAAGCTAATGTGCTGTCCCTGTTCAGCCACATATCACTGAGGGTGCATAGGGGAGCTCTCGAAGGAGATGGCTCTGCTGAATTGTAGCCAAGCTTATTCTTTTACCTTAACCTTGCCAGACCATATGAAAGAACATCTGAGGAGCTTCACGCCAGAACAAAATGCTTTGGCTTCTCACTGAGGCAATGAAGCAATTGTTTGGTCATCATAGCTTAAACGAGGCCCCTGAAATGGCCTTTTCTCTTGGCTTGAGTTTCTCTCTACCTAACTTTCCCTTGTCTCTCTCTCTCCCCAAATATTGTTACTCAACATATGATTTTTAAACGCTCTATGTCATTGTTAACTATAACCTCACCCCTCACTCTCGCCTCCCTTGGGTGTGGTAGTGGATGCCATTTTGTAAACATAGGCATTGCTCAATATGATTATTCCTTTATATTTTCCATTGCACACACATACTGATTCCTGTGATATGATGTGTGAATAACAGCGCTGTCTGTCTATGTGTGCCCAGTGCTTTTGCGATTGGGGCCAACGCAAATACACATTATTGAATGGTCTTAACACCTTTCTCTCTCAGGAGTGTATACTGTATATATGTGTGTTGGTGAGGAGTGTGTGTCCAGTGCAGAGCTTTGTTAAATAATAATCGCCCACTGTTAAAGCGACTCCTCGCAGTCTGCCCAGAAAAACATCCTGCAGTGAGAGAAAGGCTTTCCTGCGCAACCATGGCCGATACGCCCAGCTCTGGGTCACAGAGGTCTGAGTGACATCATCAGAACTGGACAACTCTGTGCCAAGAGCTGAGCATAACTTATTTGCCGAATGAAGCACGTTAGGGAGAAAGTTAACTCTTGCTGGAATGGACTGATCATTCTAATTTAGTCAAACAGTTATGTATGATATGTTAATTAGCTACTTTTTGGGAATTTTATTCCGGTTTTCTTTTTGTTA
This sequence comes from Sinocyclocheilus rhinocerous, assembly GCF_001515625.1. NCBI lineage: Eukaryota > Metazoa > Chordata > Actinopteri > Cypriniformes > Cyprinidae > Sinocyclocheilus > Sinocyclocheilus rhinocerous. Next base: position 990,746 of record NW_015638975.1, on the reverse strand, counting down.
TTTCGCAGTTTTATAATCTGGTGTTAGGCCTGTCCACCTTTTCAGTAATAATAAATTACTTAGAGGAATAGTTAATCCAAAAAGTAGAGTTAGTGGGGTCTAAAACAGCATTGTACCCCATTGACTTGCTTTGTATGGACAATCTTCTGCTAGAGTCTTATAGGTTTGGAACAACATGAAGGTAAATTATGACAGACTTTTCATTTTGAGTGAACTATCCATTTAAAGTAACATTTAAAAAAGGACTAGAAGAAGAGATGATGAGTCATTATTCCCTTTGAAATAACTATGTGAAGCACTTTATATTAAACCATGTGATACTCTCAGCGGCTGTTTAGATATGTTTTAGGCATCTTTTCTGAATCATTGGACTAATAGATTTTAACCCTTGGTGCAAAATGCTTGAACTTTTTTTTCTATCTGCTGCAAGAAAGAAAAAGACAGTTGTGTTGAGGTGACAGTCATTATAAATGTTCCTAAACTTGAGGTGTGTTCTATAATCTTGATTGTCAAGTGCACGTATACTATAGCTTTTTCTTCATTGTCTCATCACAAAAGGAAAATTTCCTTCACAAACCTCGTTAAACGCTCTCTTCCTCTCCTGCTGGCCAAATGTCACTGTTTTCTGCTCTTTTTCACCCTCTTCATAACCACAGCATTCCTCTTCTCTGGTAAAACAAGACTTGATTCACTTGTTTGCATATCAATAAATAGCTTCCATCTGCTTGGCTGAAATACAAATCACTCCGAGATCATTTTCAGTGTATTGCATAGTAGTTTTTTTTGTGAATTTTTCATGTTTTGTACATCATTGGCTCCTGTTTGTCACTATGAGCAATTGCTGAATGATGCAGTCTTTCAAGTGGAATTGTGTCCTTTCTGTGCCACTCATAAAACAGTTTACACAGAAATATTAAGCACCAAGGTTTTCAACATTGATAATAATAACAATTTTTCTTGAGCACTATATCTGCATATTAGAAATGAACCCCGAGAGTGAGATTGACCAGAAAGTTGACCCTTCCATAATTTTTGTCTAGTCACGACTTAGCTCCTCTAAAGCCCATGGTATGCTGTCCTCTAGTGTTTGGAGACCTTTGGTCCAAGTGCTCTTTAAGGTTAAGGCCTGGCTGGGTGCAACATGTCCTGGGCTGAAACGGAGTGTTTGTCTTTTCTCCCCTTATCTCCCATCCTGCTGTCTATGTACTGCGGAGGCATTCATCACTGCAGGGCAGCAGTATTTACGAACCTTCCCTCTCTTTATTAATCTCTCCCAGCTGCCCGTGCCTCGGCACTACATGGCTCGCTCGCACTAAACACCTTCAGGGGCGACCAGCATCTCCAACATGTGGGCCGGAAACAGGCCTTTTAATCCAGCAAACCACAAAGAAAGGAAAGGGTTGTGTTTTCATTTTTTTTTCTGCTGAAAGCTAGATTTACATGGAGCATTTTTTTAATTGTTGTGTTTACTGCGCTCGTTTCAGGGATTTTATAGTGAAAGGCGACTCCGTCTCTTGGATGAGACTGGGATGGTAAAGGCTGCTAACTAGCCCCTAATGATCAGTCAAAGCAGTTGGATGCCCTGTGGACTGAAATAACTGTTTTCTCATCTCTTTAAGCAGAGCTGTGTATAAGCTGCAGGCGCTTTCATGTGAATGAATCCTTTGTGGCTCTCTTTCAGCGTTTAGTGCGAACGGGCAGAATACCGAATGTTTTACTGAAGTCTGGAGATTCTTCTAATTTCTCTCTCCCTCCATGCACACACGCACACACGCCCTCCCTCCAGTCTCCTGCTCTCATCGCATGGCAAGAGTCCCACACTCACAATCAGCTCAGACTCTTTGCTTGTTTTACTGGGCTCCCCCCGCCGCCTCCTTCTTTCCTTTCCCTCTCTTCCTTCCTTTCCCAGAAATGACACTGTCAGATTTTGAAACATCTCTTTCTCCGTTGGCACTTGCTTTGAGTTTCCTCTGTGTCTATCTGTTTCTCTTTTGAGAGGACCACACAGAGGGATGACATGCGTGAGGTTCGTCCGTACTGGGTGGCCTGAAAGCCTGGAAAACACAGGGTGACAGGATCGGTCTTCAATCAGCACGAGAAGTAATGCATGTGGACGGTGCAAAACCAGTCTCTTGGAGACCCCGGGAGGAAAAACGAAAACCTGGATAATTGCTGTGCAAAGTAGCAGATATGCTTCAGGTCTTTGGCAGTGTCGAGCGTACAATTAAATATTTGTTTTAAATGCCACCTTTGTTTTTTGGAGCAAGCACTCAACGCAAGTAATTTGATTGACATGTTTAAATGTTAGATGTAGCCGAACTACAATCGCATTGTGTGATTATTTCACAAAAACTGAACTGGTATGATTTCAGACTAGAATGTTTGAGTCATTTTAAAATGACCAAATATCATTTGTGCATGTAAACACACTTATTTTGGAGAACATTGGATGCCATAAACCTTCACTGAATGGGCCAAAAAAAAAGTCGTCTTCTTTTTTTTTTAAACCTTGTCTTACAGGTTTAGAGCAACATGAGGGTGAGTAAAAAATGGCAGCATTTTCATTTTTATGTGAACTGTCCCCTTGATAGTTTTGTTTCACATGTTACAAATGGATTTTACCAAGAGCAAGGTCTTGTCAGTTTTTAGTGATTTGTTCAGTGATGTATTATTCTTGTTATTTCTATTCTACTCTATTTTAACAAGAAGGCTGAATTCATGATGATCTTCTTTGTGACAGGGTGTGGAAATGCTCAAAACAGCTACGGTTGCTATCACGGGGGGACGGAAAGCACAATTAGTGGGCTCTCATGCAGGCAGCTGTGTGAGTTTTCTGCGCTCCGCTGGGAGATCCCTTGGCCTGTCGAGCTCCAAACAAACACCACGCTTGCGTCCTTTGCAGGGTGAGTCATGGGGTTTGCTGGGATATGATCAGGAGGAGACGTGCAGGAAATGAGCTGATGCTTTCATGCCCCTGAATGCAAAATTACCAAAGCGCCTTCTCTGCCAGTGTAGGGTGTCTTCAAAGAGCACAGAACTGAAAGCACTGATTATACCATCTATGACTCAAAAACAACATTTGTGTTATCTTCTAGTAATTCCTCCCTATTTTTTTTCATCACACAGCTGTAATATTTAAAGAGCACAGGTGTAAAGAGCTTTGTTTAGGATTTCATGGAGCCCAGCAGTTGACAGCTGGACTGCCCCTGTTCCCCACCCTGATACTTATGCTCAATTATCACAAATTCATTTAATTGGCCCAATAAAACAATCCAGCTGCATAAACATGTAACAGAGGGTGTGAGATTTAGAACAGGGATTTCTCCCTCGCCATGGATATACGGCCGTCTGCCAACGCGAATGAATCATTTCACACTGCGACATGGTGGTTAAAAGGTGGCTGAAGTAGAGCGCAGCTCCGCGGCACCTTGCTGGGACAACGTGTTGCTTTCTTATGCATCCATCACAGTGAACGACTCTCTTCCCAAATGGCTGCCACATAGACTTTGTGCTGCCCCATTTGGGGTGCTTTCATGGAGGGTTCTGCCCATGTGGGGTGTGAGGATGGGGGCTTAACATTAAGGTGATATGGGGGAGGGTCTCTGACAGCCGTGATAGAGTAATTACATGAACTGGCCATTTCAATAGTTGTGAAGAGGAGCTGGTGAGCCCAATATATCTGTCTACCTTATTTATGTGCTTGGCTTCAAAGCAAGTTCCTATTGTGGAGGCCAAACTGAATGCACCTTAAGATAATCTAACAAAGATCCTTGCATGAGATTACACTATTAACCTTAAATAATAATGTTTTGAGTTACCGCACAATCTGCTGTGAATTCTACAAATACAACATACTCAGATCATGACAGATCTTGTTCATACACTCAAGTATCCTGTCTCTTGAGAGATGTAATTGCAGAGTTTGGACATATTTTTCTGTTCTGCTCAATGTCCATCCTCACTCAAGGCTTTGACACATGTAGTGGCTCTTTCCTTCATCCCAATAGACTGACTCACCAGCCATACAATCATAGCTGATTAGTTTTAAAACTACCCAGACAGCTTGTTTCCAAATTGGCCAGACGGGAAACAATCCTTCATATTACAGACGTGATATGGGTCTCTCTGAGACTGAACTTCTCTATGTAGTAAGAGTGTAAGAGCGGTATTTGAAATGAAACAGGGTTATATGCTTTCAGGTTTATATTATGTTTGAATATGAACTTTATATAAATATGAATGTATACACTACAATGCAGAAGTTTAGGGTCGGTAAGAAGTTGTAATGCATAAAAACAGTGGTATTGTGATAATTTAACTGTTTTCTCAATAAATATTATTTATTATCACAGTTTTTACAGTAACTTGATCTATTTAATGCAGACTGAACTTCTCTATGTAGTAAGAGTGTAAGAGCGGTATTTGAAATGAAACAGGGTTATATGCTTTCAGGTTTATATTATGTTTGAATATGAACTTTATATAAATATGAATGTATACACTACATTGCAGAAGTTTAGGGTCGGTAAGAAGTTGTAATGCATAAAAACAGTGGTATTGTGATAATTTAACTGTTTTCTCAAGAAATATTATTTATTATCACAGTTTTTACAGTAACTTGATCTATTTAATGTCTTGCTAAATTATGGAATGGTAGTTAGTGTGTGTGTGTGTGTGTGTGTACCTAGTACTTCCTACATTATAGGGACCAAATGTTCCCACAAGGATATTAATACTGGTAAAATTTCTAGTTCCCATGAGGAAAATAGTTTATAAATCATACAGAATTAAGTTTTTTGAAAATCTAAGATAGTAGAAAGTTTTGTGTGAGGGGTAGGTTTAGGGTAAGGGGATAGAAAATACAGTTTGTGCAATATAAAAAAACATTACGTCTATGGGATGTCCTCATAAAATATGGAAACCCAACATGTGTGTGTCCATATGGACCTTTATGATACACATAACAGCACTTACCAGAAGTTATGGTCTGGCTGGACGGTTACACAAAACCTTGGCAGGATAATCTAAGTCATGTTTTCAAACCAGACCTCCTAAATGTGATAATATTGTCCCTCAAGGACAGCCAATCCTTCAGCCTTAAAGTGAGAATGTGACAAAGAAAGACATGAATGATATGTTTTACTTGACTGATGATCTGACACTGAGAGCGGACCCTTGGTATGGCAAGTTTATACAACACAGAGAGTTGGCCAAGCATAATTCACTTTGAAATCATTTTCATCATTCAGAGGGAAAAATAATTATTTACGACCCCGATGGTGATACAGGAATAGGTTCAAACCCCTTTCCATCTGTGTCCAATCCCAGGCTAATGCTATCATCACCTGTTTCCATGTGGCTCAAGAACATCTGGACCACATTAAAAAACACACACACACAAGGTGCATTTTGTTGGCTGTGTGTTTGTGCATGTATTGGCACATGCTTAAGCATTTGGCTCGCATTCGTAAATTAAGTTAAAACAACAAATTAAATGATCAAAGAATGGAATGAAAAGTCCTGATTTCAAAAATCAATGCATTTAATTTTTGAGATGCCAGACTCCTTGGGGAGCTTTGAGCTTGTGCAGATTTATTGCTTTGTTAAAAAATAAAAACAAATTATCATTCATCTGGCCGTATCTCTAGTGATCACATATCAGACACATATAATCTAGTTTTAACATTGTGTTCCTATCAAATTCCAAGTATTTTCCTCATAAAAATCCAGTTTGTTTCTCAAGTAAGATGCTGCTAATAATTCATGTAAAAAATACCAAAATAAGCCTGTGAATCACTTGTCATTAATACATCCGTTTCCTGATTTTAATTGCACAAGGGGCAGGTGCCCTTATTGACAGTGTACTTTTATTTTAAAATATGCCTTTGGGACCACAACACAGCTGCATCGCATTTTTAACAGTGGTACATGGACTGCCCAGAGATGGGAAGTGCTCTGTTAGGAAACTTTTTCTCCCCAAAACAGACTGGAATCTCTTTATCCAGTTGTGTTCCTCCCATGCAGCAGCTGTGCAGCTGGTTCTAGCTGGGAACTGAGCGCAGTACGTCTGCGGTCAGGAGGGACCTCAGCCCCGGCCCTCCCATGTGCATGTAAGGAAGCTATAATGTCATGCAATTGGGGCCGTATTATTGTTGCATGAGGCTTGAGGAGTGATGTCAGAGGAAAGAGGAAACTAGCTAACTCCCAACTAAGGGAGCAGAGGCCCGACTGAAGCGGGCTGAAGCCCAACATGCTTCAAGTGTTTTTCTTTTTCACTGCCCCTTCATTTTGTCTTGCTAATTAGTCATGCGACAATGGGAGTACAGGTTTAGAAATAGCAGATGGTTATGTTAAGATTGAGGTACCTGCAGTGACGTTTGACTGAAAGAAAAAAAAACAATACATTTTGTGAAACTTCTATTCGTGTATTCTAAAAGAGGAATTATTGAAAGATGCATCACAATTCTACAGTTCAGATGCAGCATTAATGCATTTCAGCTGTTGTCTAGTAAAACGTATATTTTTAAAAAGTTTTTTTTCTTTTGCTATTAAGAATATAGAGTTATTCAGGTATTTGGAAGTGTCTAATGTGAAATGTTTGTTTTTATATTGAAATCTTTGACTTTTGATTACATGCATTGTCAAAAAAGTATTTTTTTCAAAGTAAATACATTTTAAAGTAAATAAAAGATTATTGGAGTATGTTTTACAAGAACATATTTCAGTTTTTCTACTTAAAAATGTCATGCTTAATTTAATATAATTTAATTTGTGATGAAATTTACTAGCAGTTACAAAGAACAAGTAACATTGAATTAAACATGGAGTTCTGAAGTAGAAAACTGAAACAGCATTTTCTTGTAAAACATACTTCAATAATATTTTTTTTTACAACTTTGAAAAAAAATAAAATAATATATATATATATATATATATATTACAATGTACATTCGTATCTTGACAGACCGTGCACATTACTGAAATTTCTTCTGAAAATCTCAAGAAGATTATTGTGGTCTTTTTATCAAGATAGATGTCTCCATTAGGTCTCTAGTTAACTTAATTGATATCTAGGAGAAACGATTGAGAAATTTAAGAGCTCTCATATGGGATTTGTCTTTCCCGAGGGATTTTGAAGCGGTCCAAACACACTACTGTGTGATTCTAACTGATCTCTGAGATATGGCAGAAGGGGAGAAAGTGTCTCCCTCTGGAGGAGGAGCTTGTAAAGCGTGCTGCAGTTCTCCAGTTCCCACTAGCTTAGCTTTCTCCGTTTATCTTGATGAAGACAAATGAACACATTCTAGCGTCTAATGTTGCAATCTCATTTTAGAACATCTGCATTTATAAATGTGACATGCATTAGTTTTATCAACTATTTGGCAAAGTGGAGAAAATCCATAGTTATTTAGAGAAGATTAATTGGGTTGGAAATGTACGCCAGCGCCTATTTGAGAGATAGGCTAATACACAAATGTTTAATTCATCCTCTGGTTCAGTAGATGGGAAGGTTATATGGATCTATTTGACCATAAATCCTCTGAAAGAGCATAGGCTAATGATCAGTGAATTATACTTATCAGACTCCATAAGTGCTTCATCTAATAAATGTATGTCTCAGAGGAAAGATATTGGAATTCCGATCATGATGGATGCCGCCTCGCCATTTAACCTTGGGCAGAGTCCAAGCTGGTTGAAATCAGGATCCCAAAGGAGAGGCGATCATTGTGATCATTCTCACATTTTGAAAAAAGAGAAAGTTGTAAGGGTGTGAGAACGTTAATATTCATTTGAATTCACTATGCACTACCAGAGTCATAAAAATGAAAATACACCCTTAAGAATCACACATACAGTCTGTAATAACGCTATTTATTGATTTATCATGGTTTTCTTTCTAAAAAGCAGCGATTTTACACTACTGTCATGTAGAAATATCGGTGTGAACTTGGTACACTGTAACCATATGAGACTCCAGAGGATTATAAATCCTATTCAACACTCCTAAGGAGGGAAGGGTCGATGACACCATTGTGCAACAACATCAAATAGATTAAACAATCCTTGTAAGGCCTTTCGCCTGCAACCTTCCAACACTTTCCTGTGTTGATGGGTTCACACTTGAAAACATGCAACACTGTCTTTGAGGTGAAACAAACCACTTTTGTTCTTCGATTGTTGTCACATACTAACTCATAAGGAAACGGTTCAGACTAATTTCCATGCGATCCACAGGAAGGCGAACTATCACTGTGTAGTGGTCTTTCTGTGGTCTAGTTCAAAGCTCTGTGCTGTCCTTTTCTGTTCTTCCAGATCCAGACCAATGTTGTGTAAGGTAGCCAAGTCTTTTCATCATGCATGTTGGTCTGACTAAGGATATCAGCAGATTGGCTGGGCTGCTGGGAAAATCCATTGTGACTGTTTCTTTGGGAATGCAACTTCTAAGGTAGTTGCACTACTGGGTGCTTCTTTTATCTGGCTCATGTTGCTCATATCTGAAGAGCTCTTACCAAACAATTTCTGACTCAACCTGTTCTCGCCCTGGTTGACATAAATCTGAATACTCAGAGTCATCTGAAAATGCAACAACTGAAGCAGAAATGAATCTTGCAAAAGGATCTCTGTACAGGGATTTTTTTCCCCCTGTCTTTTACTAATGATTATTTTTTTCCTCAGTCATAATTTCTCCGTCATTATGCTGTAGCAAGACAATTAGAAAATCACCTTCAAGAGAAGCCTTTGAGTAAAACATTTTAATGAAGAAATTACTCAATATCTTAACTTCTATATTCATAGTACATAATTCTTTAAACCTGACAATAAATGGGCATCAATAAGGAATCATTTGTCGAAAATACACACCAAAGATTTTTTTCCGTTTTTCTTTTTTTGAGGTAAATCATTTTTGTTTACATTGGTCAAGACATCGACAAAGTTACACATAGTAAAAACAATCAAACAATGAAATGAAAAATAAAAACATAAAGCAATTACACAAACTTTAGAATTAATACTCATTCAAAGAAAACATCTTTTTTTCTGAGATAGAGAGTTTCAGTGGTCTTAGTAAAAACTAATATGCCTACTAGATTTCTACCCAGTGGAAAGGCAAGTTAATTATGAGGTTTGAGAATGGCACCCCTCAGACACAACAGAGCTCCTTTGGCCACTTGCCGTGGGAGATCATCAGAGAGAGTGGTCGTAGTCTGTTAGTGTCTGCACGTCGCTGGTGCAGTGGTCAAAAGCATAGCCCTCTTTCACCGGGACTCCGAGTGCTTTAGTATGGTTAGTGGAGCCGGCGAAAGGAGGTCACAGCTGGAATGGGTGGAGGCAGTTAATTGTGGCGTGGATGTGGAGCTGCTAGTGGACGCGGGATGGAGATGAAGGGTAGTTCATGAGAACAGCCTACGAAGATGCAGGAGAAGAGGTGCTCCAATGCAGACGTGACGGGTGGTTACTGTGTGGTGTTTTACCACTATAGACAACCAAAGGATAATGGCTAGTGGTTAACCTCAGAGGAAGACTTCCCACTGCTAGGAACGTACATAGTTGTGCTTTAAGATTTCTTCCCTGACATCTTCATTGTAATGGTTTTCACCTCTGTATACTCTTTCAGTCCGATCTCACCCCTGGAAAATGAAGAACAACTGTGTCAGTGGAAACATAAATCAAATGTATAGAAACCGCAATTGTGATGTTATATCATTTATAAATGCACTTACAGTTCACGACCATTGCCGGACATTTTGAATCCTCCAAAAGGACACTGGCAGCTCAGGGCATTATAACAGTTGATCCTGCACAACAAAAAATACATTTCACAATCTTAGCGAGTTCATGGTATTACATTCAGTTCTGTGACATATTAGTGCTATTTCAGGATTTCAGGTCTTAGGGAAATCTTTCACCTTCACACATAATTGCAGATCATGTGGATTACTATTTAAATTATTGGATTTAAATAAATGTGACTACACTTGCAACCTGCTCAGTTTTTTTTTGTTTTTTTTTACAGTACAAAGATCTGATAATTCTTAAATTAAGAAGCAAATTTACCTAAGGTATTAAGTCTTGTTTCATAAAAAATTATCAAAGTTAATATCTGCCAATAGGTAAGAAAAATGTATTAAATTAAAAGAGAAAACATTCAATTTCGATAAATCTACTAGTAAAAAAAGACTATATATCTTATGGCATTTTGCTAAATATATAATGAAGTAAATATATCGTGATTTATAAATGTTTGGATATTTTAATAAAAAAACAAGACAAAAATACTTGTTTAGAAAACGATTTTTTTGCAGTGCGCACGTTAAGGTGTGCATATAACAATGATATTAGGGCCCAAAACAAACACAAGTGGATGGCATTTGTGTTTTATTTTGTGTGAGGATCTGTTGATGTGATATAACTCTTACCAGACAGTGCCGGCCTGCAGAGCTGCAGAGACATTCATGGCCTTGTTGAGGTCTGTGGTGAAGACCGCTGCTACCAGACCATATTCTGTGTTGTTGGCTCTCTCAATCACTTCTTCAATAGTTTTAAACTTCATGATCTGCTGAACTGGCCCAAATATCTAAAACAAAGTAGTTTTTTTTTTTTTGAACATTTAACATTCCAAGTTAGATTCAGAATTCAGAGATCAATCAAGCTTACCTCCTCCTTGGCAATGCGCATGTGGTCCTGTACATCAGAGAAGACTGTGGGCTCCACAAAGAAGCCTTTAGAAGGAGGAGCTTTGCCGCCACACTCCAGTTTAGCTCCCTCAGTGATGCCGCTCTGAATCAGCTCCAGTACACGACTCTGCTGCTCCGCACTCACCTGACACAGTCAACACAGAGATGATCAGCTACTGAATCCTGTGTCTTTATTTTCTCTGACTATTGGAACAGGCATCAGACCTTTTAATAATAAATTGGGTAGATCATGCAGATAATATAATGTCGTGTTTGATTATTAATGTTTCATTGTACTGCATTTTTTTATTTAAATTCTTGTTTAATAATATATGTAATGACATGAATTTTGAAATAATTTTGTAAGATTAAAAATAGTATTTAGGTATATATTATTATACTATAGCATATTATTATACATTACCGTGCAAAAGTTCTTTAGTCTTAAGCATAAGTCTCTTATGCGCTAAGGCTGCATTTATTTGATTACAAAATACAGTAAAAACAGAAATATTATATTTTATTACAAAATATTGTTACATTTTAAAATAAGTGTCTTCTATTTTAATATTATTAAACATTTTTATTTATTAATGTGATGGCAAAGCTGAATGTTAAGCATCCATTTGCTGCTCAAGAAACTTCTCTTATTATCAATGTTGAAAGCAGCTGCTTCTTAATATTTTTGTGAAAAAAGTGATGCATTTTTTTCCATGATTCTGTGATGAATAGAAAGTTCAACAGAACATTTATTTTAAATAGAAATCTTTTGTTACATTATATATGCCTTTACTGTCTCTTTTGATCAATTTATTGCTTCCTTGCTGAATAAAAGTACATATAAAAGTACACTCAAGTTTTTGATTGATGTCAACATGAAACATTAGCATATTGCCCACCCACTTGTTGGTCTTTTCGCACTGGTCTGAATGAAAATGCTAATTCATTCTTTGCCACTAGGTACTGCTTTTGGAGCGTAAAAATAGCGGTTTCCCCGGTAACGGCTGTACACAAAGCAGCACTGCACTCACTATCAGGCCTTACAGGCATGATGAAATGAAAATGAGACAAATCGAACCAATCACCGCAGATTAGCGTCACGCAAAGGAGGGGTTTGGAAAAATGAATCATTGAGCGAATCGTTTGGGAGTCGTTGAGCAAGTAAGGTAAAAAATAAATGCATATTATAAGACAATGAATATGCAAGGTTTTTTGACCTTGCATGCATGTCAACCTGTTGTTGGGGACTCCCAAAACCAAAATATGAACCTTTCATTACCCATAATAGGGGCACTTTAATTATTTATGATATTTCAGCAATGAACAGGGTCTTACCTGAGGTCCCTGCTCAGTGGTTGGGTCAAAGGGATTTCCAACTGTCCTTCTCTGCGCTCTCTCAACACTCCTTCGCACAAACTCCTCATAAATGGGCTCCTCAACAAAGATACGGGAACCAGCGGTGCAGCATTGACCACTATTGAAGAAAACACCCTGATGGGCCTGTTCGACTGCCAGCTCAACTGAGAAAGAGAGAAAACACATTATTAAACATCTGCCAGCAATGCACTATTATTTAAATAAAACAAAGAACAGCCCAAACAACAGGTGATAAATGAGCACTGTATCCCCTACATGCCAATAAGTCATTTATTAATAGACTTGGAGCCATACTTTTCCAGTTAAACAGCTGTAACATATCTCTCCCCAGTTTTTTCTGGTGTGTCTGCCGTTTATGCATACATACACGTGAGTATGTGCATCTGTGTGGGATAATGGACACCTGGGAAAAGGGTGGCAGGCTGTGGCATTTGAAGGGTTAATGGGAGCCGGCAGATTTACGGCTGTGGTGTGATGCGTCCGGGCAGGGTCCATTCGGCTGATTTACGGGGGCCGTGCTCACGGCTGCTGAAAACATTTAAAAGCTCTGACTTATGCCTTGGTTTGGTGGGCTATTTAGAGACAATAAGGGCCAAGGGTTTAGGAAGTGAGATGAGCTCATTTGAACGTATATGGGCCTCTCAGAAACATAAGACACTCAATTTTTTTGCCCAGACGCAGCTCTAAAAGATCCCCAAAGGTCTTTGATGTGAGAGTCTGTGGAGTAGCACCTGTGCACAAACTGTTGCAGCGGGACAACAGGAGGCCAGCCGTAAAACAGTGTCTGAATACTTACAATCAGCATCTGCAAAAATGATGTTGGGATTCTTTCCCCCGAGCTCTAGCGTGACTCTCTTCAGATTGCTCTTTCCTGCTGCTTCTTGGATCAGCTTGCCTACCTGTGGAGAGAGAAGAGCCGCTTTAATCACCGGGACGTCACAGAGGAGACTTACTAAATCTCAACATCAGTGGGATGCAGTCATTAATAAATCCTGCCGCATGAGAAGCCCCTCTTCAACAAGGCGACCAGCACCAGCACCATTATCAGGCCCATGAGATTCGGCTCACATCTTAAATATCTATTAGCGCATACGGTGGCGGCCAAAGAGAATGGAATGTCCTACACACAACAGTATCTGCTGGTTAATCGAGAACAGGAAGAACCGTCCGCAGGTTTGTGTAGGATGCTCAACACTGTTTGGAGCCACAAAATAACAGTGAAACAAGAGATTTAAAATGTATTTATTGGCTTTGTTAGTGCATAAATGAAAGCGTATGTAGTGATTATTGGTCTGGTTTTAGTTTCTCTGAGCTTAAGGAGCACGTTTCTTTAACAGGAGTCTACTGTTTCATAATTCCATGTCGGTTGCTGCTCTTCCTTGAATCTGTTCTCTTCCAACTGGATTTCACACTTCTTTTCACCTAAAGATTCACATTAGTGGTGGACTGGCTCTCATCTTACATGCTGTTCAGGCCTGTGTAAGCACTGCAGACATCGCACAGCTGCTGTCCATGGCACTGCTTCACATCACAGAGAACATTATGCTCATGTCAAACTATTCTTTTCATGTATAACTATTCTTGTGTGTGTGTGTGTGTGTGTGTGTGAGAAAACGTCTCACTCTTCACAGCCAATTCAGCGCTTTAGAGGCTGGTGAGCAGCACTCCTAACCATAAACAAACATTTGTAAATTTTTCCTTTCCGCAAAACATACTTACTGACAGTGAATATTTTCTCTATCTGTTTTCCATCAGATAGCGGAAAAAGAAAGGGAGAGGGGAGAAGACGAAGGGAAAACAATCCTCCTCATTTCCCTCTGACACTCTCGCTCAGTGGAAAAAAATGGAAGCTGGGCTCTTTGCACGAAAGTAAATGCCTACCTCTCACAGAAACTATGTGCATATGGGTGTTGCTCTCAGTTTTGGGAAGCTACTTTAGTTTTTCAAGCTACAAGATCTTCATAATTTAAAGTAGTTATGCTATAATAAAGCCACTTTTTTGAAAAAATGGTCAGCTACACTACAAGCTACTAACATTGAAGCTACTTAAAGTGGCAGTGCCTTTTTAAATATACACTACAGCGCAAAAGTTTGGGGTCGGTAAGATTTTTGAATGTTTTTGAATGAAAAGTATTATAAATATTATTGTACTGTTACCAAGACTGCATTTGTTTTATCAAAAATACTGTTAAAAATAGTAATATTATTACAATATAAAATAGCTGTTTTCTATTTTAATATATTTTAAAATGCAATTTATTTTTTTGGGATGTCAAAGCTGAATTTTCAGCAGCCATTACTCCAGTCTTCAGTGTCACATGATCCTTCAGAAATAATGCTAAAATGCTGATTTGTGATTATTACCACAGTTTAAAACTGCTGTGCTGTTTAATACTATTGTGGAAATTGATGAATAGAAAGATCAAAGGAACAGCATTTATTTGAAATACAAATCTTTTATAACAGCCTTTAAATGCATTTACTGTCACCTTTGATCAATTAATTACATCCTTGCTGAATAAAAGTATGAATTTATTTAATTTATTTTTTTAAATCTTGCTGATTGCTGACTATTTTTGAACAGTAGTTTATAACTATCCAACGATAGCCTATAATTCATACTTTTCAGTTTTTGAATGAATGAATAATATCTTAACTTATATGAATATAATATTCACTAATGTATATAAAAGAGGTTATAAAAAGTGAAAGTGAAAAAAAAAGAAACTGCAAGTGCCATGTAGGGACACAAATCAGTTAATTTACAAGAACTGTCGAAACAAACCCATTCATTCTAGTGAACTAATTTTGTTCAGTGCTAATTTGTTGGAAAAAGTAGGCTACCTTAAAAACCGCTGTTGTCACTTTACCAAAAAATGTCAAGTTACTAGTGCCACAATGTTTAGTTATTCCTGGTTTGTCTGCAGTCATGACCATAATTTGTGTATAATAATAATAATACATGTATAAAATGTTTGAAACCATTTAAAAATGTGTTTGAATGTGCTTTTTGATTTATGCAAGATGAAAAAGAAATCACACTGCACACTTGTCACAAAGGGGCTAGACTCCACAAATAGCAGCAATGGGCAGGTCATAATACACCAGAATGCCTCACTCCCTTGATCCCCCCACCCGCCCCTGGCCTAGTCCCTTATACACACGGCTGAAGTGACTCAGAGTCTGTGTATGTACACACACACACGCACAGCAGGAGAGATCTGGGCTGCCTAATCAAGTCCAGATTAGAGCTCAGCAACACCCACAGCAGCGGTGCTGACGGGAGGAGAAGAGCAAAACCCTGTGTGGCCGCTGCCAGTGAAGAGGAAGGGCGAGAGGGTGGGGTGTATAGTGATGAGTTTCCTGTGAAAGTCAGTCAGTGGAAGTGTGGGTGAAGACGGGTGGGTTGGGACCGTTTTCAGAGTGACGCTATGATCACTTGAGGATTTGTGTGGCCTGTTGATGTTTCTTTTTCAGTCACTGCACTCTTGTTTTATCAATGACATTTTGATTTAAAGGAAAGAAAAAGTCATCGCAGTCATCAAAATAGCAGAGAACTGGGGAATTACTTAACTGTCATTTCCCACAAAAGAAACATCTGTTGCATTTCAACAAGTGCTTTTCAAGGACACAAGCTTAGTTTGTTTTCTGTTGAAACAACACTTCTGTTTGTGTGAGAAGTCTTATGTCTACACACACAATTCTCTGTTTCTTTAACAATAAAGATAAACACAAAGTACATTTACACTACCGTTCAAACGTTTGAGGTCAGTAAGAGGTTGGAATAATTTTTGAAAGAATTATCTTATGCTCACCCAGGCTGCATTTATTTGATCAAAATCGCAACATTGTGAAACATTTCAGTTTAAAGTGTTATGTGTTAATATATTTTAAAATTTAAATTTGTGAAAAAATTTGAATTCTCAGCAGCCATAACCTTAATATCTTCAGTGTCACATGATCCTTCAGAAATCATTCTGATATGCTGATTTAGTCCTCAAAAACATTTCTTATTATTATCAATGTTGAAAACAGCTGTGCTGCGTAATATGTTTGTGGAAACGATGAATAGAAAGTTTAATATTTATTTATTTTAAGCATTTATTTGAAACATCATTTTTTTGGCAACATTAACATAGGTCAATATAAAAATGTCTTTGCTGTCACTGTTGATTAATTTAACACATTCTTGCTAAATAAAAGTATTAATTAGTTTAAAATAATTTATTGACCCCAAACTTTTGAAAGGTAGTGCACTTTCAAAGTTCAGTAAATAACTGAAATCATAACAGTTTAGTTTTTGCAAAGTCAGACTTACAGATCCAGATAACGTGATAATGTGCTTTTTTTCAAAGAAGACAGGTAATTCCTGTGTTTAATCCTTTATATATTTACGTATTCTTGGACAGACAGATGAACACTGTAGCTCCACTATGTAAAAATCCGCTGTAACTCGATTATAACTGGGCATGTAAATAAACTCACTTTTCCGGTCAAGCTAATGGCATCATAAGCTTTAGCTCTGTCTATAGTAAACATCAAAAAATTCACTTCAATTAATAACAAAACACATGCTACAAGTGTAAGAACAGATCAAAACATACACTGAAAAATTTCGATTTATGAGAGGCTGTAATTGAATTAGGGGCTTAAGGGTTCTTACCAGCGAGGCAAGTGTAGCTAGAGATAATCACTGTTTAAAATACGCTGTCACAGCAGAGTTATGTCGCTGTCAGTGAGGCCTGTTTTCAAGCGGTAAATTCTCTGTGCCTAACATGGTGCCTATTTTCAGTCCCTGGCTTTATATTAAATTTATACAGTTGGCTTCAAAAAGTCATTTTTCCTCCGGGGCCACAGTGTAACTGTCTAATGTCTGATGCATAGAGCTCAATAGAAAGGGTAGTCATTATACAGTATGCACAGGACACTTATAAAGCATAAATGAACTCAGGTGTCCAACCAGACTGGCGCGACATTAACAGTACATATGAAGTGGGGGCATGGTGTCCAATCCTTGTTTCTGTGCTGTGCTTATGACAGACCACCTGTGGATTAACATCTCACTGCCACTTCCACCTAAAACCTGTTTATTAGAAATGATTTTGGAAAGCCAGGTGGTCCGGTGTGAGAGCATGTGTAGTATGAGACAGCAGACAGAACCCCTATAAACACAACTTCCTCAGGCTTCTCATTAGTAATGGGGTATAAATGCACTAAACCCTTCACTGTCAGAAAAAAAACGTGCAAAAATTGTACCTATAGGGGTACAGTAGCTTGTCAGAAGGGGCAGTACTCTTAAAAGTTTGTACCTTATCTACCCCTAAAAGGTGCATATTAGTACCTTAAAGTAGTAATACGTACCCAAAAGGACCCAATATATATATATATATATATATATATATCAAGTGGAATTGAAGAACGAACTGGTGGGATGTAATTTAACAATATCAGGCCAAAAAGGAGTTCGTTTAAGGAGTTTAAAACATCTTGCCAAATGTCTACTGTCTTGTAAACACCTTTACATAAAAGGTGCTCCGTTTTAACGTGAAAATCTTCTGTACATTTCTTCTGTTCAGTCTGTTGAGGTCAGACAAGAGTAAACATATCCATATCGCTATGATTACATGCTTTCTTAACTGCTATTTTCTCACTGCTGTCACTTTTGTTGCGTTCTTCTTTTTATAATTTGGCCTTTAAGGTACTTCTGTGAACCTTTTAGGAGTAAATAAGGTACAAAGTTGTCCTTTTAAGGGTACTTTCCCATTGATAAGCTGTTGTACCCTTAAAGGTAAAATATTTGCACATCCCAGTGGTTCCAAAATGCCTAAAATGTTTAATGTGACACCCTGCAGTCTTGCGCACTTCACTGATGCCTGAATGAAGACCACAAGACTGCGAGTCCACATCAAAAGTGCCATTCGGGACAGGGCCTATGTCACACCCGGCGGAAAGGAGGATGAGGGAAGAGGGTGTGATTCTTCCATTTGTCCGATAGGAAAATTACCTCAGTCGATCCTGTGAACGCCACTTTGTCTATGCCCATGTGCGAAGCGATCGCGGCTCCCGCGGTTGGCCCATAGCCTGGCAAAATATTGACGACTCCCGGTGGAAACCCAGCCTGTGAAAACAGTACGAGAGGAAAAAGCTTTAGACGAGAGCTGAGCCAAGAACACCACAGGCCGTGGAGGGGGAATCCAGACCCACCCCGACCTCCCTACAGGCCCTGTGGAAGAGAGGATGGACAGAACTTCAAAAGGAAGAGAAGAAAATAGGCCTCTTAATCAAAGAGAAAGGGAAAGGCAGAACAACAAAGGTCTGGGTGCAGTTGGGAACGAATGATGAAACAGCACTCATTTGCATGAATGTGTGTTGATGTTGCTTTTGTATCACTTTGATCATTTTATGGCTGTATTATGAATGTGATGCGGTCATTCAAAACAATGTTGCAAAATCACGTTGCTGTACCTCTTTGATCAGAGCACCGATGTAGAGGCAGGTGAGAGGGGTCTGCTCAGCAGGTTTCAGGACAACAGTGTTCCCGCAGCTCAGCGCTGGCCCCAATTTCCATGCTGTCATCACCAGGGGGAAGTTCCACTGTACAGACATAGGTCAGGAACTTACTGTGGGAGCTTGTTCAGACAACCTCATATCTCTGTTTCTTGAGAGCATAACTCCTTCACTAATGATTTCAAACTCTTGCACATTCATTTGGAAACCGAATGTTTCTAAAAAAGAGTCACACAGTCTTCTGTATCACTTCAGCCCAGTAATTTATGCCTGTCAGTCTCCTACAATCCTCAAAGACCTGCTAGATGGACCAGATTTCAGTGGAATATTTGGTGTGCACTGTTGGAAACAAGTCATTTCTCATGTCATGAGGTCTAGAGTGGTAAGCACTTCATCGTCACAATCAAATTATTATTTTTTTGCTTCCTCGTTTCTATTTCTGTCCTTCAAGTATACCTCCCACTCACCAATGCGTTTCTCTTTTCATTATTTCTCAGTTCCTTTTTCTGCCTCACTGGCACTGGCCATGACCTCCTCCTGCCAGTCTGTTTGTAGCCAACCGTACAGTGACTAATAAGAACCTCAAACACTTCCAGTAACCTGAGCAATATATTTTAAAGATACAGCGTAATGGAATTAGTTGCAGATATTTTTTGCAGTTTTGTGACGTACATCTGAATGAAACGAATTACGGTGGGAACTTGGTTCAAGCTATCACTTGTTGATTGGATGGATGCAGATCTGAATGTAAGTTTATGTATGTTTATAAAAAGGGGAAGGGTTTAAGCAGAATTGGAAAATTCCATCAAATGTCACCAAAAAGAAGTCTGTCGTTTCAATGGAAGATTGAGTTATGACATTTTGATTAATGAAT
The DNA here is from genome assembly GCF_001515625.1 of Sinocyclocheilus rhinocerous. Lineage (NCBI taxonomy): Eukaryota > Metazoa > Chordata > Actinopteri > Cypriniformes > Cyprinidae > Sinocyclocheilus > Sinocyclocheilus rhinocerous. Next base: position 971,312 of record NW_015638975.1, on the reverse strand, counting down.
CATTCACAATAAGATCAATAACATGAATTTATTAAATAGCCTTTTAATTTTAGGCCAACTTCAAACAAAAGAGAGCTTCCCCAAAAACTAAACCACCATACCTCAACAAGCCTGTCATCCCTCACTAAGGAGTTCAAATACCTCCCTATTAAGAACTGGGAATTTTTAACGCATAAACACATTTCATTACACCAAATACACAAAATAATGTTCTTTTTAGCAGCATCATATGACCCCTTTAAGGAAAATCTCAAATAGGGCCAAAACACTCACAGGAACGATCTGTCCACAAACTCCGATGGGCTCATGTCTGGTAAGGGTGAAGTATTCTCCATCTGTGTGACAGAAAAAACAAAAGGAACCAGAGTATTAGTCAACACAGGGTAAATGGTGACAAATACACTTTACACTTGTGCTTAGAGAATAAATCAAGACTGATGCAATTCAATAAAAGGTGAAAATAAATGACATTATACAGAAAAGTTCGCATTAGCTGACTTTTCAAGCAAAAGAGCTTATGATAATATCACTGTCTACAAAAGACCCTGTTTTTGTGTTACGGCAACATGGAAAAGAGTGCGTCCATCCCCTCGCTGTGGAAACATGCAGTTGGCGTAAAGTATCTGGACGAGAGGCATGCCAGTGATTCATCTCACTTGGTGGCCAGATAAGAGAAGGCCAAAAACACACATTCTGTTTGTTTGTGCTGTAATTCTATTATGGATGAGATTGGAAATGAAATAAAGCAAATCACTGTGAGTTCCCACTATGCAAGTTTAGTTTAGCAACACAACAAAGGCCCAGTGCTGAGCTCCAGCGCTGACAGGGGGATTTACAGTTCTTTTCCCCTCCATTCTTCATTTTTATTTCTCCCGCTGTGAAAATCGTATCATAACAGCATGCAGCGGCATGTGTGCTTGTTTGTGCAAGATGAGAGAGTGAATATGAGAGAGATATTATCAAATACAAGAGTGACTGCTTTATATGAAGGACAGTATAGGACAGCATAAGCGCAAATATTAGAGTGTGAGCCAATCAGAGAGAAATGGTGACAGACAGTGTTGGAATGCACAATAATTACAGGGACGCCCGATGGCGGACACCTCTCTCAATTTCCTCTAACCCATGTGGCCCATGTGACAGGGGGGCCCTGAAGGGCGGCTTCACAATCTCCCCCGCGCACACATACTTGCACACTAATGGCTGCACCGTGACATCAGAGCTGCAAGTCTACTGCTGTCCCGTAGTCTCCAGGCTCCCTGCCACGTTCCTTTCAAACAACTAAATTAGCCAGAACAGACCCCCAGTGCCCCCCCGGCCCCGTAGCTGTCACTGTGCTCCACCGATGGCAGCGCTCCACAGGAGGGCGGCCATTAGCACTCAGATTTATAACTGTTACGGGACCTCCTCTGTTTACCCTCAGTGCACCTTCATAACCCCACAACATCTCCTGCAGGCCTCAGAGAAAACACAGCTCTACCCTGGCTTAGAGCTGTGGTCTCTCTGCTCAAGGTCAAACTTCCTTAAATGTCTGGGATGGGCCTGTACCTAAAGGTCTGGTCTGCATTCACATAATGACAGTTTCCAGTCCACTGCGCACGTATCTTCCATGCTCTCCAAAACGTCTCCTTCTGCATTGCTGTGTCACCAGCTTTCGTAAACATACAGTTTATATCAGTGACATTATGTGGTTTTGGATATATAACGCACCATCCCCTATGTGTGAAATGTAATAACCAATATACACTTTTTAATGATTCTGACAGAAGTTTTTTATGCTCACCAAGACTGCATTTATTTGATCAAAAATACAGTAAAAACAGGGAATTGAAATTACCATTTAAAATAAGTTTTCTATGTCAAAATGTAATTTATTCCTTTCACAGCAAAGCTGAATTTTCAGCAGCCATTACTCTGCCTCCAGTGTCACATGATCCTTCAGAAAACAATCTAATATGCTGATTTGGTGCTTAAGAATAATTTCTTATCATTACCAATGTTGAAAACAGTTGATAACAGTGATAGATTTATTTTCATTATTCTTTGATAAATATAAAGTTTACAAAACAACATCAAAAAGAAATCTTATGTAACATTATGTCTTTACTATCATTTTTTATCAATTTAATATTCCTTTCGGAATAAAATTATTAATTTCTTTTAAAAAATAAAAATTACTGACCCCAAACTTTTTAATGAGTGTACATATACAGATATATGCATATACATACAGTATATTACATGTAGAAAAAAGTATGTGTAAGGATTTATACAAAGGGTTTTATTTTATTAATTTTATAGGAAATAAAAAAAACTTTTTTAATAAAAAAAGATATTTTTAATACAAAGTTTTAATACAAAGATTAATTTTAAAAATATATATTTAATAATTAAATAAAAATTTCAGAAATCTAAAATGAAACGTCAAATAATTACATTATTTATGTTTTCTAACCCCACGAAAAGTGCCCGCTGCTTTCCTTATTTCTGTTTGAGTGCCTGTTTACTGTGAGGTGAAACTTTGCATCCAGGCTAACTTTTGTGGTTACTAAAATGCTAAAAAAATGTCTGTAATCTACTTTTAAGTCGTGGAACCGTGGATCTTATCTGCCCATCCAGCAAAATATCGAAAAGTTTTAATGGTTCCCTGAAGGTCCACAAAGAAGGAGGAGAGGAAAGGTTTCCCAGTGTCCAGAGACTCCAGGGTCTGGGAGAAGAGAAGGAAGATGAGAGTGTGGGCGTGTGATGAAAAATCACTCATAGAGATTAAACCTGATTCCCCCCATGCTGCATTCAGACTAAGCATATCTAAAGCACACACTTCCATCTGCTCCCCCAGGAAACATGATATTCATATAGCCATCACCAGAGACCTGACTTTGTTATCTCTGTGTCAGCCAGCCATGATTTCTTATCGACGTGGGATTAGATTGATATAAAGAGTGATTGTAACCACATGGACATCGCATTTTTCTTTCAAAGCAATTTGCTCTGACACTTGTTCAGAGCTGGATGGAGAAAATCTGTTGTTTCAGGCCATTTAAGACCAAGTCTAAACTGTAACATGAAAGAGATTTACTCAAAATGGCTACGGCGGAGAGCTGCATGCACAAAGACTAACATAGCACTTTTGTTTCTGAATCTGTCTCTTTAGACACATCTCCGCGAGTGGGAAGTAAAAACAGATGTCCAGGGCGGAGGAACGCCGGAGATAAAAGCACATCACGGAACAGAACAATACCTCTCTTTAACGTTTCCCTCTTAACCTAAGTGATCGTTAACGCCCAAAGGTCATGTGTTTCAACTCGGCGTTGTCATCATCATGAGTTTCAGACATTTGCAGGACAAATCAAAATTGTTAGAAAAACAACAACCCCTACGGCTCCTGCCATGAAGTTTCAATAAGCCTGAGGCAGACAGACAGGCCCACTCATTAGACACTTGCTTATTGTTGTGAGCGTCTTTGTCTGCTCAGATGGCTCTGTCCTGTTAAATCTGATTCTCACTCACCGAAAACTGGCACTGACTAGAATGAGACTTGGTTTAAGTGTGGTCAGATGACCACTGGTTTGTGAGTGAAGCTGATAGTTATGAGGGAGTCAAGACCGATGTCAACAAGTCAGGCATTTTGCTTCTAATTGAGCAGAACATATGGAAACAATTATCAGACATATATTAAAGAAATCAAAAAACATCATGCAGGATTTTTAAAACCTGCAACAAAAAAATGAGTTGCTGGAATTGTTTATGTTTTTGGAATACAGTGCAAAAAATGTCTCAACCTGATGGATAGCATTGGAATAGGTGCCCTGAGTAATAAAACATATATTTGTGATAGTACTATAGACTGTAAAAAGCAAAAAAGATGCCCTGCATGTGTTAACGTGGGCCAAAACTAAAGGTTGCATTATATCCAACACGACATTAAAGTTTACATTTAATAAATCAAATTCACTTACAGTATATTCCCTGTTGAAAAAAACCAGCATATGCTGGTTAGGCATGTTTTGAAGCATGGCTGCTGGTTTGAGCTGGTTTAAGCTGGTCTTTAACTGGTTTGTGCTGGTTTAAGCTGGTCATATGCTGGTCCTAAGCAACTAGCTCCTGCTCAGGACCAGCTTAGGACCAGCACATGACCAGCTAAGGACCAGCTTAAACCAGCTCAGGCCAGCAGCCATGCTTCAAAACATACCTAACCAGCATATGCTGGTTTTTTCAATAGGGTTCTCTACATTTCATTCAGAAAAGTTCCCCCAACAAACATTTAAGTAGAAGTTTAGTTTTTGTGTTGGATGAAGTACTCACAGCAAGGTAGGCACTGTCTCTTTCCACCAGGTTAGCTAGCTTAAACAACAGCCTCCCACGCTCAGATGCATCCATCTTCCTCCATACTGAACCTAGAGAGAAGGCCAAACGTGCAGCCTGCACGGCTTTGTCCACATCAGCCTAACAGAAAGGCAAGGGGAACGGACAGAGAGAGAGAGATAGAAGCAAGAGGAGGAGAGTGACAGGAGAGCACTTAATGATATAACTTTATCCTGTAAACAGGTGTTTGTCCACCTCTGGGACAAATGAAATCCATTCATTCCGGATGAGTCTCAATGACTTCCCCAGTTGCACGTTCAGGGGGTCCCTGTTTCCTGTATCCATTCTGGTTTTCCACACTTTCTGCCTGATTTACAGAGAGGAACTACAGCCTCTAGCTTGCTTAACCACATTAGACTGAACTACAGCCCCCTCCCTCCCTCCCTCTCTTTCAATTCTGGATGCTTATTCATGCTGAGTGAAGGCTGAAAGTGAGAAGCACAATAGCGGTGCTGGACGACTAAATGTAGTCCAGCAGAGCAATTGTGCCAAACCTGTTCTGGCAATGGTTTGACCAATTACCAAATACACACTTTGCTGACAAACACACTAGCATGCTAAAAAAGCACACACACACACCTTATCTGCTTCCTGGACATCACAGATCTTCTCCCCTGTAGCCGGGTTGTATGTGCTGAAGACCTTACCGCTCACAGAATCATGCCATTCGTTATTAATAAAAATCTACAGGAGAGAAGAGAAAGATACAGTTTAGTTTTCACAACAGTGAGGCCCTTTAAAAAAACTTGAATTACTTAAAATCAGTGGTAGACTGTAACAATGTCTTTTTTAGTTTTGGTGCACACACCAAAAGTTTCTTGGAATAAACATTTGATGAAAAAAAGGAATTTAAAAAAAAAGTTATTTTAGCTACATTTTTATTTTCATTTCATTTAACTAAATTTACTAAGTTAACTAAAACTGAAAAAAGGCACAAACACAACAAAATGACTAAAACTTAATTGGATCACAAATTGTGCTGGTTGGAGCAAGACTCTAGAGTTCAAATCAATAAGCTCTACTCCTGTCTTCTTTTACTCAAGTACATGATTTAGATACAACGTCCACCACTACCTTAAATTGCTGTAACAAAACAAGACAACTGTTTGCATGAGAATTAAGCATTTTAATGCAGAATATGTCAAACACCATCCATAAAATGTGCATCTTTAGGCCCTTGAGGAATTACTGTGAGTTAGTTAGTAACTTCATGATGATGAACAGAATTAAAAGAGACAGTCTTTCTCCTCCTGTGTGTTTCATGGTTGTGGTGTGAGAGGAATCTCTGGGAACCGTGTGCTATTGCAGGGCTGCCCAATATCACTCTCTTGGGAGTGATCCAGCAACCAGACAGAAAGAGGTGGGGGAAAGGGGAAAGGAGAGATAAATCCCTATCAGACACACAAGACACACAAATGCACCTACAGATAGAAGTGCATAGATACACACACAAATGCAGAAATACACACAGACACACGTTTCACAACATCACTGCTCGTTTACGAGATCATAAAACACAGGCTGCACTCTGGCGCTGGTGATGCGTTAAAAGAAGCGGCCCGTAAAACAACCGCCTCAGATTCCAAAAGATGGATTTTTCAAGCTCGATAAAGAAGAAAAGAAAAATACATCTTTCTCTATGCACAGAACATACACATAAGGCAAGAGTGGTTTCAATATTCAGTTGAAGACTTACGCAAACAGATGGCACTTAAACCGATTTCAACAAACCGGTGACAGATAAGGTGTTAAAGCATCTGCTGGCTGTGAGCTCTACATTTACTCTTACATAAAATACATTTACTCTTCCTGTCATCTGCATAGAGGAAGACGTCTGGTTCAAAGTGAACCGTGGCCCTGGGCCTCCTCAAGCTCTCCAACATGTTTACTAATGTAAACTTACAGGCTTAAGTACAATTTAATTGGCTGTAAACCAAGAGGCGTGTTTACTTTAGAACAGGTATAAAATGCCAGTTGACTTGGAGGCGGTTCAGGCTGCCTCAGTCAATCCCACTCTGTGTCTCCCCTAAAACTGGCATGAATACAGTAAATCACTCCTGGTCATGCTAGGTATCAGTCTGTACCATGCTGATTCCTCTCCGATACATGTACTTCAGACTCCCTTCTCTCTCTCTCGCTCGCTCCTCACAGGCCTCTTGCATTAAGGGGGCCACTTTTAATCTGACTCTCATTTGGAGCACTTCATAAAAGTGTCAGTGGCCTCGTCGAGCCGAGGGCCTGTTACAAAAACAGAAAGCACCGTAGAAGAGCGAATTGGTTTTCAAATTTATAGAGGCCACTGTAGTGGAATGCCTTAAATCAGGGGCAGACTGTGACAGGCCAGTGGGCCGGGGAAGAATGCAGACGGTGGGTAGCTTTATGCTCTTCGTAACCCCACACTTACGGCACTCCCGGAACGGAGGAGAGGGGAATGCTGGGTGAGCAGCGGACTGGGCCACCATCTAAATCACGACTAGAAAAAGGCGACCATTAGAGGCCATTTGGCCCAGTCTTCCCTGAGCTCTGGGGGCTCTCGGGCTATTGTCTCTTCCCATTGAGAAAGTTGATAAAGAGCGACAGGCCAGTGCAGTAAATCAACTCTCAAGCTTTCTTTATACTTTGGCTTTGATTAAAGAAAAGGGATAAGAACGCAAGTGCAAAAGTGCAAAAATTCATATTGATCGCCGCTTCTTTGCCGTAACCCTGCTGGAGGCTTCAACAGGGCTGTAAAGAACCTGAGTAATCGTACTTCATTACTATACTTAAGCATTATTTGGAATTTGTATCGAAACTGAATACTTCTAACACAATTACTTAGCAAAAGATACTTTTTACTTGTTAGAAATTTCATTTAAACACCTGAGGTAAAAAATACATTTCTCACAGGTCACAATGACTTAAATCTCCCACATTTTTGTCCATTTTAGTGAATTAGCAAAGCAAAATAAGCTAAAATTATGCAAGCTTTTACATGCCAACACCTCCATTTCAGTGTAGGCACAGTTATGGTCCATATCTGTCCTTGTGTAGACATCGTAAAATCATTTCAAGCATTGCTAAATAGGGACAAACCTGACTCAAGTGTAAGCATGGTCGACAGTCAACTATTCAGTTGTCAAACACCTATAATATTTGTAGAATTTAAAGTTGAACTATTACTAGTGACAGGTTTCATGATTCTGGATAGTATTAGGACATTTTTATTATAGAGGTGAACTTTAATTAACAAAGTTTTGAGCATGCAGTATGCTCAGTTTAATACTTTCTTTCATACCATACTTTTTTTGCTTGATTTTGGCAGACAAAAGCAAAGAAACATTTAAGTAAAATTACATTAATTTTAAAATTACATGTAATTTTACTTAACTATTTCTTTGCTTTTGAAACTGAAAAAGTGAGTCTTCACTCAAATACTTTTTTACTTACCCTCACTTAAATTCTCATGATTTTTAACAACGCTCTTCAGTGTGGCTAAGCTAAAAACATAGTGGAGTTTGTTTGAGGCAGAGTGCTGGAAGTACTTTCAAACTTGAGTTGAGTATGAAAACTAACCGCCAAGCTGTGACAACTAGATTTTGTTTACAACAGTACGGGGCCAGAAAATGTATTATCTGGTAAACAAAACAGCCACTTGATGCAGTACACAAACAGAAAGAGAAGCACTGCCAGTTCATCCTACGCTAACAGTTACGAAATCGGACAGAGTGCAGATAGGTTGAGATTTTACGCGCAGGCCACAGCACAAGACAGCTGCAAACATTTAGAATCACTCCATGTTTTTTGATTTAAGCTGTCAGTCTCATGGTGCTGACTGCGCTCGTCTGCAAAGCTAATTAGATGGTGAGATATGCAGTGCCTATCACAAACAGATTGTGGAAGAGGGACCCACGGCGAATGATGACAGCATCACTAGGCTTATGCTCCTTATTGCTGAGATTTTTATCACCAGCATTACTTCACACAGGAAAGAGGGTTATCGGCCACAAAAGCAGGAGGTCGACTTTGTTCCTCAGGGAGCGCTAGAGCTAGAGAAGAGTCTTTTTGGGGGGTGACTCGAATGACTCTAGCAGTTGTAGAATGCTGATCCGTTTCTCATCTGCCCCGGCGAGCTCTCTGGAGGCTTCGCACAACTGCAAGAGGAAGCGGAGCAGGAACGCGGACGGAGGATGCCAAAGCTCACGCTACAGCCAGCGAAACATCTGTTTGGCCGCCAGCACCTTCTAATGGCTCAGACACATAAGGGATATTTAATGGCAAACATTTCTTGGCCATTGTAAAACAATTCTTTTTTATATGTGCGCTTTATCTGCGCTTTCATGGAACAGGCCGGGATTCCCTCACTTTCACTCTGCAACTGGACACACTTCAAGATGTTGATAATTACTGATGTTACAGGAGAAGAGGGAGCTTAAGACATGGAAGTGAGACTGCATGTCATGTTCTCACTCTCTCTTTTCTGTAACATAATTCATTGCAAATACCACGAGTGAAATGTCGAATTGTGCAACATATGTTAGTCTACAGAGCAGGTTGACAGGGACACCCCAACTGTCAATCTTAGTTAGCATTCCATAATAAAAGTGTAAAAATGTAAGTCTAAAGTGACAAAACTTTTTATTAACAATTTATTAACATTAGTTAACTAACAATACACAATATTTTAGTATTTATTAAACTTGGTTAATGTTAATTTCTACATTTACAGAGTGTAAATTGCCAATAGTTAATGTATTTTGAACAAATATGATCAATAGCATATTTAATATCACTTTAATATATTTATGTAGTATATGAATTACAATTATGAATTACCATATTATAGATTATTATAGATGAATAATCACATATTATCTAGATTAATAAACGCTGTTAAAAAAAACTTTGTTAGGTTGTGATACAAAAGTTACATTACCTGTTCAAGTGATAGCTCACCCAAAAATTTTGTCATAATTTTTTCAACCTCAAGTCTGGTTTTCTTTCATTTTTCACAGAACAAGCAAAGTCATGCAGGTTTGGAACAACATGAGGAAAAGTAATGAGTATTTGCATTTTTGGGTGTACAATCCCGTTAACAAATTAAACCATTGAAGATTTTTTTAAACAACAAAAAATATAAATTATAATATACTTACTTGGTTAATATAATATAATATAATATAATATATAATACTTGGTTAGCATATCTGTGCTAAATTTAAATAAAGTAGCTAGAACAAACATGCTATTGTTAATAATACAAAGACAAATCAAGCATTTTGTTCCTGAGGGAGAAAAACAGTGCAAAGGCCAAAGATAATCAGTGAGGAAGATGTGAAGAAAAGATCAAGAGTAAGAAAGGGGGAAAATTATAAGTCAAAGCAAAAGAGGGTGAGAGAGAGAGAGTCCTCACTGTGCCGCTTACAATAAATCATGGTTCTCAGTGTATGCTCTACTTTGGCCGCTGTTTGATGTGAAGAAATGGTGGGTTTTGAAGTGAAAAACTCCAGAGGTATGGGACAGACTCTCGTAAGTCAGGGCCACTGACCCTAACAGTGAGACACGGCCATATATTACACCCTGCTGGACAGCTTCTAGAGCAGAAAACCCCCCTGACTCCCATCTGTACTATCTCATGCACTGAAGGATTGATGGGGTCTACCTCATTCACTCAAGCTGTCTCCCAGATTAGCTTACAAAAGTCCTCACTTCAGCACACACTACTGTCCTGGCTGGACGCTTAAGCCCTTAAAATATAAAGACATGTCCAACAAATGGTTATCAAGTGTCTTTTTCTCCATGAAGCTCTCAGTATAGAGAAACGAACACGTGCACAGACGAATATGAAAATTCTATCATTTACTCACTCTTATTTTTGGAAAAATCAAGATATTTTGGACCACACTAACTTTCATTGCATGGACAAAAAATATCTTAATTTTTATCGTGAAAACATGCTTCAAAGTATCTTCTTTTGTGTTCCACAGAAAAAAGGTTTGGAATGACATAAAGGTGAGTAAATGATGATTTTTCATTTTTGAGTGAATTATACCTTGAACAATTAAACCACATTCATTAGAAAACCCAGAATTCTATGCAAAGTTTATCTATACATGTTTATTGAATATCATTGATCAATTCCACTGACTGCAAACCACATCTAATCCAAATGTGCAATTATCAGTTGCACAGCACAGGGGAAAGCGAGAGAGTAACATCCTGTCTCCTGTTTCCTATCTTTTTCCAGGTTTTAATCTCAAGGGTCTGCTTCACTTATGTGTTATAACTGAATGGAGTGAGCAAATCATCACCCTGCCTGCTGGAATCCAACACCTCTCTTTCAAAAAGACTCCTGGGCCCTAATCAATTACACTGATACACACACCTATCAACATAACCTTTCCTTTCTTTTTCTCTCTTCCATTCGAAGAGAAAAAAAAGAGAAAACATCCATAACCAGCCATCACCGGAGACAAATTTATGGCTTCCTTAGTGCCATGATCAGCCCAGTGGGCCAGCAGACAGAGAAAGAGAGAAAGAGAACTCCTTCAGCAGACTAGCTCTCCCGTGACCAGTCAAACACGCTCTTTATACACTGTGTGGAGTCAAGAGGAGATTCTGTAAGACTGTAAAGCGTATTGAGCTCAGGTGTCTGCACCAAACAACAGGACTTTGAGAAATATCGGCGTGATAAGCGGAAGCTCGGTCGTAAATGTTCAATGGCACAGCAGATAAGTTCCCTATCAGTGTCTTTAATCTCAAGTCTGTAACAAATGCAGGTGTAGTGACTGTCACATAATAGGCACAAATGTAATTGGTGGGGTAAAAAGTTTACTGGGGAGCACAAAGTCCACGTTGTAGCAATTTTACTGTCATTTTACCATACAAGAAACTATCCTAACTATTCAGGTTATTTGGATTTAGCATGTGAACAAATTAAACAAAAACTAAATTTAAAAAAAAACTGCAGCACTCATTATATCAAGTGTTAATCTTATACTGTAAATAAGTCTTTAAATTAGTGCTGTCAAATGATTAATCACGATTAATCGCAACCAAAAAATTTTTTTATTTTTTACATAATATATGTATGTGTACTGTGTATATTTATTATCTATATATAAATACACACACATACAGTATATATTTTTACATAATATATGTATGTGTACTGTGTATATTTATTATGTATATATACACCCACATTATATATATATTTTGAAAATATTTACATGTATATACATTTATATATCTATATTCTTATATTTTATACTATATATAAATACATTTAATATATAAACATAACATATTTTTCTTAAATATATAAATGCATGTGTTTGTATTTATATATACATAATAAATATACACAGTATACACACATATCATGTAAACAAAAACGTTTATTTTGGATTAAAAAATAAATAAATATAACCATGACTATGTCTAATAACGATACGCTCACATACAACAAACCATTCATTGCTGTAAAATACGTTTTGTAATGATTATTGTATTCCGGGTCGTTTTTCACCTCTCCTGGCAGTTCAACTTTACTGGAGGTCATTGCGTCTCTTGAAGATGCCGGTTGGGTTTTTTTCTGCCGATTTGCGATTACTACTTTGGAATCCTTCCTGTGTTTATAACCAGGTGTCAGCCCTGGTCCATTTTTATTGGGCAGAGAATTGGGCCGTCCTCCTAATATAATTAAAATGGAGCATTTACATAAACTAGGCTACTCTCTCTCCCTTTCTGACCATACTGAGTGAGAGAGATACCACCCACTCTCAAGACAACGGTATGTAGGAGTATCAGGGTTTATCAGGAAGAAATTCAACTGACAGGCAGTAGTAAACTGCACTGTAAAAATGTTTTGTCAGGTAACCTGAAAATGTGTTTCATGTGAATCTAAATGATCAGTTTCAAGTCAAAATAGTATAGGCTATACTATTTTATTATTTAACTCAGTAACACAACTGAATGTTAACGTTTTAAGGTAAAGATCTAGTTTAAAAAAATAATTTGATAACATATTTATTTAATATGACCGTATTAAACACACCTTTCATGTGTTTTACAGGGAAAAAAATTCTAATTATTTTAAGATGTTTTTAAAATAAATTTTTCAAAAAGTTGTTCAAAATAATACATTTTCCATGCTCTAGCCTGAACGCCCGTCTGGTGGTCTAAAATTGTACAGCAGACCATTAAATCTATTTTTCTTTTCAAACTAGGCTATAAACATCGTGTACTTTGCATACAGTCTGTTTGCTATCTGAAATGATCAATAAAAGTAGGCTACTATATTCAAAAATAAAGGTTAGCTAGGCTTTCTCTCCATTGGGGTGCTCAAACTGGCACGTAAACGTTAAAGTTTTCTTTGGCAAAGCCCGTTTGCCCCTTTGACTCTCACAGATTCTCCTGTAACACATCTATCCCGTCAGAATGTTATTCGTCGATCTACATCAAGCGATCACAGGTTATTTCCTCGTCAACCCTCCTGCAGTTTTTAAAATAAATTTTTCAAAAAGTTGTTCAAAATAATACATTTTCCATGCTCTAGCCTGAACGCCCGTCTGGTGGTCTAAAATTGTACAGCAGACCATTAAATCTATTTTTCTTTTCAAACTAGGCTATAAACATCGTGTACTTTGCATACAGTCTGTTTGCTATCTGAAATGATCAATAAAAGTAGGCTACTATATTCAAACTCACTCTCTCTCTCTCACTTCTCTCCATTGGGGTGCTCAAACTGGCACGTAAACGTTAAAGTTTTCTTTGGCAAAGCCCGTTTGCCCCTTTGACTCTCACAGATTCTCCTGTAACATATCTATCCCGTCAGAATGTTATTCGTCGATCTACATCAAGCGATCACAGGTTATTTCCTCGTCGTGCCTCCTGCAGCGCCGGGACTCAGTTAGCATTTACCTCAGAATTTCCAATAAACATTAAAGACCATCTAAAAGGACTTTTAACACTCTCAAAGAGGTTGTGTTTTAAAGGATTAGCCAACACAGACATTCACACTTCCACTGTGTAACTGGTGGATAAGGATTAAGCTCTTCAAAACCGGATCGCGGCAAAAACTTCTACGATTATGTCGCAGATAAATAAAACAAATAATCGCCTTCACACTTCCACGGAGGGCTAACCAGAGAAATCTTGTAGGAGATTAGCCTAATCTTGGGAGTTGGAAGCGTTTATAGGCTACCGTAACTTGTCTGTAGTTGGAAAAATCACACTTTAGCCTAAATAAAATCCTAATTGTTTGTAACATAATAATGTCCTGTCATAAAATGTTGTTCACACTGTGTCCTGCTATTAAATAAATAATGCCTGAATATTAAACAATTCATTTGGAAAATAGCAACATGGAAAAATCGAACTGATTTTAGTGAATTGTGTCTGTATGGACTTTTCTGTATGATGACATGTTCTGTATGATGACCTACAAATGCAAGGCTTGCAATCCAAAGAGTTTTGTGTCATGCACACTTAAACTGGCTACATAACTTATACATTTTTAATGAGCAGGCTGCGTGATAGCAGTTATCATGTGTGACATGCTAGGGCTGAGGGGTTGTTAAGATGATGAAGGGGATGGGGTGTTATAATTTGTTAGAACCCACTGGGGTGCTTTTTCTCCATCAGCACATCCCCCTCATTTCACAGCACTGACAGTGTCTGCCTCACATCAAAGACGACACCCCAGAACAAGTGACAGTGATTAATGCAAACAAAACATAGGCCTACCGCTACCATCCTATCGCTTCTTCTTTTCAGTCTGTACCGACAGTCACGGGACGCCGCTGTCAAACTCTGGCCACCCTTGGTTTTTACTTTGTCAAATAGTTCCACCCGGTGGACAAATATACGTATTACAACTCTTAGTTGTGCTATAGTGTGCCCGCTTCTCCGAATGAGAACTGGAAATAATACTCAGAAATAAGAAATCCCACTGAGTAGCAAACAAGTAAACTAAACATATAAAATATGATGTATTTCTGTTTAGAGAATAAATAAACCAAGACTTGCTTGTGCATTGTGCTTGAGTTTTAAACTAAAAATAGTCTACTGAGTGATAGTGTCATCTACTGTGGATGATCCATTGTGAAGGTCTATTGGGATATGATTTTATAAAAATCGCACAGTTGTGTAACAATTCAGCAAAAAGAATGTAGGCTAATTAATTTTATATATTCTGAAAAGTAGCCTACTAAAATGAATAGCATATCTTCTGTTAATAATTGTAGTACGTAAATAAGTTACGCTTCTTTAACAATAAAGTTTATGTGAATTGAACTGTCTAATATTTCTAACGTCGCTTCTGTAGTGTTTAATGTTCGCAAACGTAACGATATCATCCACTAGTTGATGGGACTCTCGTCTTTGTCTCAGCATGAAGAGGATGGATGGAGTGAGAGCAAAGAGGAAGCACCAACCTGTCATGTCAGTGTGTTTAATGACATCTGAGCAGCAGGAGGGGCGGGGGAGGTTAAAGCCTAAGACACTTAAACTCCAGCGAGATCAGCCTTCAACTGTCTGTCCGGACATCACATCTCAGCTGTCGGGGAAAGTATGGAGCTCGAAAACTTCAGAAATTTGAGGGAGAGGTGCAGCGTGAGGCGGGACATCATCAGAGAGTTTCTGGCGGAATTACTAGGGACATTCGTACTAATAGTAAGTCTTTCGCCTGTCAGGACTTCAGAACCAAGTAAACTGAGATTAACAGTTTTGAGATTTCAATGCAATAGAATTATAATGAATGTCATTTTTTCAACTAATTTCATTCTTGTCATATGGGTGGTGTTAAGGTTGATATTCTTTCATTTTAAAGAAGCACTTAATATTTTATAGACGTGTGCCCGCATATTATTGTGGTAGTAATAGCTATATGTGTGACCACATAATGATTTAGACTAAATGCACTGCATTACACGCAACACCCTCTAGTGATGTAAAGTGTCGTCTTATTTATGCTTCTTATCGATCAGTTCTAATGGCTACTTAATTGCATATGGCTATGATTTATGCTTTGAAGGGCTTTATCTCAGTAACTACAAGGTTTTAGTCTAATTAGACAAATGCTCAATTTCTCTGGCAGTGGTTTATGTTAGTTTTAAGTGCCTGTTTTGTTGTTGTTGTTGTTGTTTTTGTAATTGTCCTCCAAAATACAATTACAATAAATTCCAATCACAACATTTTTGCTATAGCTCTTGTGTAAACAAGTGAACACGCTGACACACGTTCAGGCTGGGTTGACTGTAAAATAAAGAAATTGTCCTGTTCTCAGGAAAAAGGCATTTTTCATGAACCTCGGATGCTTTCACGTGATTTATAAATGTTACACAATTATTTTTTAATTGACTAATCTTAAGGTTTGTACGGTACTTTGTATTGTAAATTTTTACCTTTTAGTGAACTATTTTGTTTTTTATAAATGTTTTAATGTCAGGTTTGACAACTTAGAGTGAAGAGAACTACATTTTACTACAAACATTAGTACCTGAAGTTGTGAGTAATAGCCTATTGCAAATCTTCTTTGACTTAAATTATTTCAATTAATATTAAAACATGAAATACACTTAGACGTTTCTACAGTGTATTCTACTGGTGTTAATTACGTGAAAAGATTCTGATTCAGCATGACAGATTTTGTTGCTTTGGGGTGCCGCCCTGACCATAATGGCCTGACCATTTGAAAAAACTGTCCTACTAATTAGTTTTGAATAAGTGCTCCACAACAAGAGTGCTTTTCTTATCTATTTGGCGGTAGCTTTTTTTCAACTAATTGTCTTCCTAAATTGTCTTCTCTCTGCCCATTTCCTGTTTGCAGCTCTTCGGTTGTGGTTCAGTGGCCCAGACTATTCTCAGCAGAGAAAAACATGGAGAAAATCTTACCATCCACTTTGGCTTTACTCTAGGGGTGATGCTGGCTGTGTACATGGCAGGAGGCGTGTCAGGTAACTGGTCTCACTGGCGAATAGAAAAGTCTAAAATACACTTGTGTTTATGTAACATGCACATTTGCTACATTTAAATAAATTTACCTGACTGTCAGTTACCTATAGTCTGCTATAAAAATAACACACATATCTAAAAAGAACTTTTAAATGATTCCAAAATGCATGAAAATGCATTTAATAAATAAAAGGCATTAGTCTGGGACAGCTGAGTTCAAAGCATCTTCTCATTTCAAAGGTCATATTTAGCTGTCCATCAGGGCTGTTTTTCATGGTTGTTTGTGATCTTTGATCATGTTTAACAAAACATGCAATGTTCAATCTACATGCGACACAAACCACCTACTCGCCATATGCAACACTACAATATCCATGATCTAATCAAAACTACATAAACAGCCCAATTTATTCCTCTGTTGCGGAATAAGGATCATGATTGCAGAATTACTGTATGTGTGTTTATTCTATCAAAAGCTAAATTTGGTCAAAGGAGTAAAAAGGCTAGTGAGGTAAAAAAAAAAGTATTTCATGCGGTAATAAGCCTTAGACAGCTGGATCAAATATACCCTATACAGAGTATTACATCTTGACCTTTGACCCTAAAGAGAGAGAGAGTGAAGGGTGGATTTGCTTCAGTGCAAATTTTAGGATTAATGAACGACATAATAGAGGGGGGAAGCCTTGTGCTTATTGTATTTGATGCGCTCGGTTTCTCTGACATTCAAAAATATACTGATGGACAGGGGGAGGAGGAAATGATAGGTCAATTACATGCTCTTAAATCTTAGATAAGGCTTAGTGTCAAGTGGAGGCGTGTGTTGGGTTTGATAAACCAGACTGGACATGTATGTTTGGCCTTCATTAAGAGAATTCCTCAAGGATTATGGTGAGGTGAAGCTTTTATTATAATGTGTTATAATAATGCAGATGATTCCTGGAATTTCTTTAAAAGCTTATCATTGAAGTTGCCCTGCAATAACACAGTAGGACACGAAACAGATATAAAACGGACAGTGCGGAGAAGCCTAATGGTTGTGCAAATGAACTCCGGTATGTCTGAAAGCAACATACAATTAATTAAATATTGTTCTGCCGTTAAGTGCGTATGTTACCATCTACATTATGCTCTGACAGACAGCGGCATGTGCCACTACTGGAAGTGTCACAACATACCATGTCATGTTCTGTAATTTTCTGTGGAATATTCCACAATCCAGTGAATCCACATTTTCAAAAATGAAAATTCTGTCATTGATTACTCACCCTCATGCCGTTCCAAACCCGTAAGACCTTTATTCATCTTCAGAACACAAATTAAGAGATTTGGATGAAATCCAAGAGCTTTCTGACCCTGCATAGACAGCCACGCAACTGACACATTCAAGGCCCAGAAAGGTAGTAAGGACATCGTTAAAATAGTTTATGTGACATCAGTGGTCCACCGTAATGTTATGATGCTAATTTCTTGTGCGCAAAGAAAACAAAAATAATGACCGTATTCAAGAATTTCTTCTCTTCTGTCTTTGACAAACGTTCATGAGAGTACTACGATGCATGCGTGAAGACTGACATGGAAGAGAAGAATTTATTTTAATCATTTTTGTTTTCTTTGCACACAAAAAGTATTCTCCTAGCTTCATAACATTAAGGTTGAACCACTGATTTCATTTTTGGGTGAACTATCTCTTAATACCACCTCTCCATATCTCCTGAATCTGATGGGCTGTTTACACCACACCATTTTCAACTAAAAACAGAAAACATTTGATGTGTTTTGGCCATTTATGTATGCGAAAACAGCTGTGTAAACTTATGATAATGCAAATTTGTGTAAAAGGTGATGTTATGTATGTACATATTTTGTGTCAATCTATAGGAATGCGTATGTGCTTAGGCACATAGTGTTTCTTTATAAAGCGACATCGCCAGCTACTGGCCTGGCATGCATAATACAGTGGTTTTAGTCATTTTCGCAGAACTGTGTGTACAGGGTTCATTTTGGCAATGTTGTCGTCTGTGTGTGACACTTTTCAGAAACGCAACGCAAAAATTGTTGTCATGTAAACATTCCCTGAGTGCCTACAGAAAGGACCTCTAGATGTCTACAGGATGCCTTCTCCTGGCCCAGCCGACTTCATAAGTTCTTATTAGGGTCACAGTAGTCAGTATCGTAATTGTGAGGACACACTTCAGTTCACACAGGAACTGTGCTTTCACAAATCAGCAGAGGGTGAAGCTGTTAGCGCACAATTTACCAGCACTGTGGAAGTGTGTGGTCATCCTAAAAAAACAATAATAACATAAAATAATAATACTGAATGATGATAATAAAAATACATTCATTTGTGTTATTTATTTATTTGCGCTTTTATTTGTGTTAGCATATTAACATCACATTTAATATTTTATTTAAAGGGTTAGTTCACCCAAAAATTAAAATTCTGTCATTAATTGTTCCTAAGTATTTGGCGCTGTGATGAACATCATAGCAAATACACAAATAAATAATTTAAACACCTTTCAGAAACAGAAAGTAGTGAAGCTGCTTTGTTTACAGGGTTAATGCATTATATAGGGTAACGGCTGTATTTAAATGAATTATTATTATTATTATTATTTCTGCAGTTTAGAGCCATCTGCTGTCAGAGAGTGAAAGTGCGCTTTCATCCAGAGCGTCTCTCACATGTTCCGCCATGTGCTTCTTGTCCGTGCTTGTTTACATCAGAGTGCACACGCCTCTTTCATGCAGCATACAGCTTTGTTGTGCATTTTGACCAGTTGATGGGAAAAGTATTCTTAAAATGCATTCAAAATTCTAAATAATTTGTAATATATAATTATTCACGGTATTTAGAAGTGCCCATGATAACAATATCGTGCATATTCATTACCGTGATATATCGCATTACCGAATACCGGCACAAGTCTATTCCCGGGTCCAGAAAAGTAGTAAGTAGGACTGAACGTAAACAACACTCATTACATTGATTACGTTCTGGAGTACTCTCCAAATGGAAGACGGTAACTCAGGGAGAAGAATTAATGAATCAATTATGTATTATTGTTTTCTTTGCGCACAAAAAGTATTCTCGTAGCTCTGTAAAATTACGGTTGAACCCTAGATGTCACATGGACTATTTTACCGATGTCCTTGCTATGTTTCTTGACCTGGTAACATTTCAGTCGTATTGCTGTCTACGGAGGGTCAGAGAGCTCTCAGATTTGATCAAAAATATCTTAATTTGTGTTCCGAAGATGAACGAAGGTCTTACGGGTTTGGAACGACATGAGGGTGAGTAATCAATGACAGAATTTTTTGGGTGAACTATCCCTTTAATAATACTAATAATTATTCATTGCACTTTTTCGCATGTTTGCATTTTATTATTTTTTTTTTTAATTATTGTTTTTATAACAATTGCACATTTGGAAGATGACATCAAGAAGAAGTAAAAAAAAAATCAATCATGAATAAAAGGGCAATGATTGTAGTGTTGCAGGGTCGGGTTGTTCAGGGGAAATGTGTCGAGGGGCATGAGGCCCTGTGGTTTATCATTCAGTAGTGGCTTCTAGACTTCAAGCACACAATTGTGCATGTGTTATTGTGGTGATGCATGCAACTGAATTATCAGAAGTCATGAGTCTTGAGCTGCAGATCTGCTCCTCATGCTGCCAGCAGTTCATTCCTCTCACTATGTCACAAGGGGAGACAGAGCCATATATAAATATATATGTATGTGATGTTAAATATAGCCAGAGCTCTGCAGTAAAAGTCGTCAAAAGTGTGCATCTGTGCATGAATAAGTTGGTTAGCCCAGCAGCCCACATGACTTTGATAATCTTACATGCTGTGATGATGACTACAGTATTGAACTAATGAGCTTTTCTGGAGCATATGTGAGATGGTCCTCAATGCAGAACACAAGATCCAGGGGGCGTGGTTAGATCCAGATCCAACTCCTCCCACCTTACATATACCTAAACCTACTCGTCTCCACCCCCTGATCCCTAAATGGTCACATTGGCTGGACTGAAAGAGCTCATTCTTATGAATAATGTGGTGAAAAGCTTAGAAACGAATGACACCGATGCTTACTTTCCAGTCAGTTACAACTTCAGTCACATTTCATGACGTTGGTTCAGCTTTGCTTTGTAAACCAAATGGCAAAACATATAAATTTTTCCCTTAATAATAAATATAATAAGTGATATTGTTTTCAGTGCAACCTGTACATATCTGTTAACATGAAGAAAAAAAAGTGTTTTAGGTTTTCATGACCCTTGGCATGACATTAGTCATGCGCACAATACACACACACACACACACACACACAACTCAAACTAAACATAAACATTTGTGTCTGGTTTGGTTTGATCTTTGTTAGATTAAGATAGATATTAGATATAACAGTAGACTGGTCAAGTTACTCCAAAACAGTAATGTTACAGAGTAGCCTAGTTTTTCTAGATTGCAATAGCATTTAAAAATAATTTAAAAAAAATTATAATTTTTTTCAAAATTATTTTACAATTACACTAAACAGTCATTAAATTAGTACCTATGAATTCTTTTCTAAAATCGTTCTCTAGTTGAAAAGCTGATTCTCTTGTCCATAGGTGCCTTCGCAAATTTTGCTGATGGAAAACAAATTGTAGTTGGTGAAAATGCCACAGCAGGTATCTTTGCCTCATATCCACGTGAAAATCTCTCATTGTTAAATGGATTCATTGATCAGGTGAGTGAAACACAGTAATTTGTTTTTTAAAATCACATAATTTCACTAGTAATTATACAATGAAATGAAACAGCACTCCAATGTTAAAGCATGTGCTTCGGCTTATAGACTGTTATTAAAAGGTGGGAACAAATACATATAAATCATAAGCATATAAATCTCAGGTGGAGAACTTTGAAAGCACATTTCCATCTCAAGAATAAAAATAACTAGTTAGTTATAATTCTCACTATAACAATAACTTTCTCTCATAATTTTATTTCTTACTACAAGCTTCCAAGAATATTTTGCTCATTAGTTTTTATTTACAGGTGATTGGCACAGGCGCCCTGGTCCTCTGTATTTTAGCCATTGTTGATAAGAAGAATATTGGGGCACCTAAAGGAATGGAGCCACTGGTTATTGGTCTGAGCATCCTGGCTATCGGAGTGTCCATGGCTCTGAACTGTGGCTATCCCATCAACCCTGCCAGAGACTTGGGACCTCGGCTCTTCACTGCTATGGCAGGATGGGGACTAGAGGTGTTCAGGTACAGAAAACCCACTATGCATTAACATATTCTTCTTATTATTGTTTGTTCGGATTTTCTGCTTGTTCCCTTATCTGTATTATTGCTTATGAAGTGAAGTGAAGTGAAGTGAAGTGAAGTGA
>NW_015638975.1:946626-949532 GCF_001515625.1 Sinocyclocheilus rhinocerous | reverse complement strand
GAGAAAAACCTAGCAAAAGTATAAAAATAGAAGATGAATGTAAGTGTCTTCAGGGTAATCCAGAGCATGGATGGGGAATATATAGGAGTTTATGAAAACTGTATCTTGTGCCACTTGCTCGACAGCAAGCTGAACAGAGGCGCTGCTGTGACACGCTCACGCATTCCTGCTGAGGACGAGGTTACTATCGGTCATTCTCCTGATGAAACGGGAAGAGACCTCAAGAGCACAACAGATGCCCATAACTTACTTTCTTTTGTGACATTTCCATCACATTAATGGATGCATGTGGAAAAAGTTGGCTGTGAGAATTATGGTATGATGATAATGAGAGCGTTTTCATTTTATGAGGTAAATGGATGGCTTTATGTGGTGTTACATAAGCGTTTGCGTGAGTTATAGTCCACCCGGAGCAGTGGGCAGCCATTTTTTTGCTGCGGCGCCCGGGGAGCAGTTGGGGGTTCGGTGCCTTGCTCAAGGGCACCTCAGTCGTGGTATTGAAGTAACAGGCTTATGCTGTAACAGGAAATTTTTGGGTGTGTACAATAACACAATGCAGCTAGGAGTGTTACTATGTATCAATGTGGCAAAAGAGTCAACCAGCATGTGAGAAACAGGCACACCACCCACTAGCATACCTTTTGAAACTCTAAATAGACTCTAAGTGCAACGGCCTATCACCATTCTTCTGACAGAGCAAATGAATTTTTTAACGCACTTGTGTGTCTCCTGCATATTAGAGCAATTTTAAAAATGTACGTGAGGCAGCCTGAATTCTCCTTGCATGAATATACACAACCAAAAACAGGATGCATTTTATTTGTATCAAAGAAAAGAAAAAAACACATCTTTTACTATAACTCTTTTACTATAACTCTAATTTTCAAGGTCATTTTTAAAGAGAGAGAAATTTTGTTGCTGCTCTCAACAGCAAGAAGAGTCAGATTTTGTGCACAGTTCTACGCCGAAAGGATCAAATTAAGTCTGATAAAGTATTGAATAAAATAACTGCCTAATATATGCAATAGACTACGGCTGTGTTTACGATCACACATTTTAGCAGTGAAAACCCTTCAAAACACTGTAGCCTATCTGGCATATTCCGGTTTTGCATTTCTGTTCATATGCTTTACTGCTCATATGTATTACATGGCTCTCTAAGATACTTGGTCATTCAGCAGGCAAATATTTTTGTATAATTTGTTATTCAGCTACAGACACAGAATGACGTCCAGTAAGAGCTAATCATATATCAGTAGTCTACTAGGCCTAGGTGAGGAAATGCTTGATCTGTCTGCTTAATTTGTCTTCCAACTTTAAAACAAATTAGGGGTTACCTGAGGGCAAATGGCTCTGGTGTTATAATTGCAACAAACATCATAAACAGTGAGCATGAAGATTACTTAAGTTCAGTTCAGCAAAGCGTCTGCATGAGGTGGCAATGCATTTGTTTACAGTTACCTTTGCCAACCTGTTTGTAGAGAAGGTTCAAGGACAGAGAGCACTTGTACTCTCAGTAGCCTATAAAAGGATCAAGGGATTGAGGGAGGGAAAGAGTGCTACAGACGGGGAGCAATGGAGTGACACACTAAGCACAGATTACAATAATGAAAGCATTAGTGTCTATACAGCTAGACACCAACACTGTTGACATCGTCCACCAGTCTGACAGCTGAACAACTCAGGATACACCTGTAATGTCCTGAATTAGATTGAGAATACCTTTTAAATTCTAATTCAGCTCTAAATTTGAATTGAGGTCGTAAAGAAGGCAATTGTAATGGACAATTGATGTAGAAATAAAATTCAAAGAAATGCATGCTTTCGATTAATATTTTATCCCAAAATTTTCAGATATAAATTCTTTATATATAACTTCAGATATAAATTCTCAAAATGCAAAATTCCACCTATAAAAATTTGCATTTATTTAAATATATTTGGACAATTTGTGCAATATTTGGTCACTTGAGTTAAAACACTTAAAGATGTCTGAATGTCATTGTATGAAATTGAAAATATAAAAAAGAGTGGCATCTGCATCTTTGTAAAGAATTAATAAATTGACCAAGAGTGACAGTAAGCGCATTTATAATGTTACAAAAGATTTCTATTTCCAATCAGTGCTGTTCTTTTGAACTTTCTATTCATCAAAGAATTCAAAAAATGTATCACATTTGCACAAAAATATTGAGCAACACAACTGTTTCTAGCATTAAATAATAAGAAGAAATATTTGTTGAGCACCAAATCAGCATATTAGAATGATTCTGAAGGATCATGTGACACTGAAGACTGAAGTAATGGCTGCTAAAAATCCAGCTTTGTCATCACATGAACATAAAAACCTTACTATTTTTACTGCATTTATGTTCAAATAAATGCAGCCTTGGTGAGGATAAGAGATGTTAAAAAAGAGACCCATATATATATGGTAACGTATACAGCGGGTAAAATAAGTATTGAACATGTTATGTATCCGGCCCATGAACTTCCGTCTGCTAGCCATTAGAGGTCACCCTTTCCATTTTCATTGACTCTCGCACTACACACTGTTGCATATCACCCCGGACTACATATCCCATCATTCATTACACTGATTGCACACAGCACTGATTTTGGCCCATTCTTCCACACAAACAGTCTTCAAATCTTGAAGGTTCCATGGGCCTCTTCTATGAACTCTGATCTTTAGTTATTTCCATAGATTTTCTATTGGATTCAAGTCATGTGATTGGCTGGGCCATTCTAGCAGCTTTACTTTCTTGTTCTGAAACCAATTGAGAGTTTCCTTGGCTGTATTTGGGATCATTGTCTTGCTGAAATGTCCACCCTTGTTTCATATTCATCTACCTACGGAGCCCCGCACATGGCATGCAGGAAAAAAATAGTAGGCTAAATCGTGT
>NW_015638975.1:933061-945895 GCF_001515625.1 Sinocyclocheilus rhinocerous | reverse complement strand
ATTATGGCCCCAACAGTGCTCACTGGAACATTCAGAAGTATAGAAATCCTTCTGTAACCAATGCCATCAGTTTGTTTTGCAACAATAAGGTTGCGAAGGTCTTGAGAGAGCGCTTTGCTTTTACCCATCATGAAATGTTTCTTATGTGACACGTTGGTCATGAGACACCTTTTTATAGGCCATCATTTGGGACTGAACCAACTAATATTAATTTCCACTGACAAGGTGCAGGATTGCTTTAGTATGGATTACTTGGATTGTTACCGACGTCTGGTGAAAATTTAATGTCAACAGCACCTTTAGAAATATATTTACTGAGAAAAATGGTGATGTGTTCAATACTTATTTAACCCGCTGTATATATGCACACTATTGTTGAAAACTTTGGGTCCGTTTTATGTATCTACATATATATATGCATACACAAAACAACTTAAAAGTGATCTGTTCTTGTCCATTTGGTTGTAATCAACAACAAATTTTATGAAACTTGTGTGACTGTGTTGAATTTTCTTTGAATTTCAGTAAATTCTCCTTCCTGTCATTCGAGTTCAAACTACTCACCATATGTGTGTGGCCAGTTCCATTATAATTGAAATTTTCCTTGAAAATACATTCAGAATTTTGCCCAGTCCTGATTTGATTCTCATCTGTCTTCAGGGCTGGAAATGGCTGGTGGTGGGTTCCAGTGGTCGGGCCGATGGTGGGCGGTGTGGCCGGGGCAGTGATCTACTTCCTGATGATTGAGCTGCATCACCCTGAGCTTGAGAAAAACCTTGAAGATGACAACAGCATCAAAGATAAATATGAATTGAACACCGTGAACTAGAAAGAGAGGGAAAGTATGGTATCTTTTCCTTCACCATAGACCTCAAACAAGAAGCACTGTTATTTCTACACACTCTCCTTCTCTGTCTTTTCCTCTAGATCTCTTTTCTGAGTCTTTTGCCAAGTCAGTTCATGAAACCAAGCAGCTATGAAAGACAGCAAGTGTTAATTATCTATAATTCTAGCTTTTTCAAGTTCTTAACAAGTTTAACTTTTTCAAAGATCACCATTCATTCTATCTATTCTATAGAGCGATCAACAGCAGAAACAGTATTTTATGTAAAGCATCCACAGTTTTACCATCAACACCACTGCCAGTAAAAGATCACAGGTGCTAACAGATCCTCCATATTAACAACTCTGGAATGTATATAGAGATAATCATAATTTTTAACTGGTTTCTCAGGTTTCCTTTTTTGTTTCTTAAGATATAGTCAATGCAGGTTGTCTAGCCTCAGCCAGAGAGAGTTAAACCACTCCAGCATTGCACCTATATTTTTCCTTCATTCCTTTGTCTAATCCTACTACTTCTTCTTATCATGTTAACTTTCACTGACATCTGACAACCCTATAGCTTGCCATAAGAAGATGTTCTTCTCTCACTAAAATGAAGGAAAAGGGTACTTTACTGTCCACTCGATTTAATCAAAGATGAACAGGCTAAACGGTCTGTAAATGTTGTCTGTAAACGACAGGACGAATCAATACAACACATGAATAGATGAGCTACTAACTGCATGCATAACTGCTGATAAGGTAACTCGCATGAGGTAATGGAATGAACATTGTAATGCATGCAAAAATGAATTTGCAACGAACTATTACATGAAAGCTTAAGAAGAAATAAATGTGTATTTATGCTACAATGTGTCAAAATGTTCAAGAAAATAATTGCATCACAACTTATAGTAACAGTATTGCGTATAACATCACATTTCAGACTTAGCAAAGCTTAATGTGATGATTTTAGGTATTTCGTAACTGTTGTTAGTGAAATAAAATTGTTTAATATGTGTTTTTTTCCCTCTTTTTAAGAACATTATTATAGTAATTTATTTACTGGCACTTAAATGAACTAATAGCAGTTGTTTGTACAATTCAAAGAGATATTTCAAAATTTTTGTCTTTTTAGCCTGTTATTTCAGGTTCAGATTTTTTTACTTATTGTCTCATAAATGAAACTTTTTGAGATTAAATTACTGCATTCAAAATGTTGAAGAAAGTATTGTCATTCTGCTAATGTAGACCTAATATAATAAAATAAATATACTGTTATACATATCTAATGTCTGTTTTCCTGTGAATGAGGATTTAGACCAGAGCAGCCCCTATTTCCTTGATATATCTGCATTCTACAGTACTGCATCACAGTCAGTTTAGTTCTGCCCTGAGATACACTACACATCTAATGTACCTTCTTAGATAATTGAAACGACCTTTGCAAACCTGTACACATATTAAATTTGTGAATTAATTTGCTTAGAGAAACATTAATTCACCTCGACATATTCAGCCAAACCAGAAACATTTCACCACGCTCCACTTGTTCCAAACCTGTATGAGTTTCTTTCTTCTGTTGAGCACAAAAGGAGATATTTTGAAGAATGTTGGTAACCAAACAGTTGACGGTAGCCATTGACTTCCATAATATTTTGATTGTTTACCAACATTCTTCAAAACATCTTCTTTTGTGCTCAACAGAAGAAAGAAACTCATACAAAGGAAATGATGACAGAATTTTCATTTTTGGGTGAACTATCCCTAGGGAGAGATAAAAAGAAACGTTCTGACTGCACTGATCTGCACAACTATATCTGACCTGATTTAATCATTATCACTGTCTGACCATCAACATCAGCTCACTGAGTTTATGCATACATACGCCCTCCGTTACTGCTAACTAGACTGTAGTATGTTCTTCAGCCAACCATAAAAGAAACAGTTCTGACTGCACTGATCTGCACAACTATATCTGACCTGATTTAATCATTATCACTGTCTGACCATCAACATCAGCTCACTGAGTTTATGCATACATACGCCCTCCGTTACTGCTAACTAGACTGTAGTATGTTCTTCAGCCAACCATTCTATGAAACAGCACAACTGCAACATGCTGCATGGGTTAAATATATAAAGTTGATTAGAATTTAGAAAATTACCAACAGCATTATCTTTAAGAAGAAGTAAGATTTACATTTTAATGTGGGAATCAGGGAATCAGAAACATTTTTAACAGAAATTAAAAGAGAAATATAATTTAAATCTTTAATGACATCTATCAAGGCTGAAATGACAAGAGCTTACACACACACACACACACGCACACACACACACAGAGATATTTCCATGTTTCATGGGCATATTCCATAGATGTAATGATTTTTAGACTGTACAAACTATATTTTCAATCCCCTTTTCCTAACCCTACCCCTCGCACAAAACTTTCTGCCTTTTTAGATTAAAAAAAAAAACTTCATTCTGTATGATTTATAAGCTGTTTAAAAAATGTCCCCACAAGGTCAAGATGGTATGGTATTACTATACTTGTGGTGATTTGGTCCCTATAATGTAGAGAACACCACAATACCCATAATGCAGGACCATATACAAACACAGATGCAACTCTCTGTCCTGTTAACTGTTGTAAACAGGCTTTTATTTACTAACTATCTATCTATCTATCTATCTATCTATCAACAGGACATGGACACATACTTACTATCAGCATCTGATCTAGAATTAGTTAATGAGCTACATAATAAAAATAAACCGGGTCTAACTACAAGAAGTAGAAAAGACCATGTAGTGAGTTAAACCATCATTTGACATCTCTGAATAGCATTTGGAGACATGGTATTTGAATAGATATGTTATCAGTAATGAGTCAGCATGTACCTTTCTGAACTCTTTCTGACAACATTTTTTCACCAATCGTGGCATAGATTCGTATGTAACACCATGCAGCCAATCAGGGCCATCATTTGGCTGCAAAATGACAAAAGGTTTCAAAGCTCACCCAGAGGATTGAACTGCCTGAACCCTCCCCTAACAAACATCCCCTCTGGGCCAGCTCCCTCCCCTCAGACAGTTTCAAAAATTGTTCAGTAATCACCTGCCTCACAGTGGCCTCTTCTCTTGCCCGAGAAAAAGAGAGGGAGGAAATATTTGGATTATCTGTGTGGACTCCTGAAGTGGCCTGAACATGAAGACTCTAATTAAAATAGTGTCCTGCTGTCTGATCATCTTTCAGCTGACTGATGGAAGGAAATTTCGGGGTAACAGAGCAGGTGAGGGTGAATTACGCTTAACTTTTACAATTCTGTCATCATTTCTTCACCCCCATGTATTTTTTCCTTTATTTGACTTTTGCAGAACGCAAAAGAATATATATCTATTTATTTAGTTTTTGCCCACTGTCAACTGGATGCAATGCTGTTTTGGACCACACTGACTTGCATTGCATGGACAAAAACAGTTGAAACATTCTTCAGTATATCTTCTTTTGTGTTCAGAAGAAATCATACAGGGTTGGGACAACATGTGGATGAGTAAACGACCGAATATTTGGGTGATCGTATGTTTAAAATAATCTTCTGAGCAACAGTGAAGCACATGCTTCTTTTTCCCTTATTCACTAAGGTATTGTAGCATGCACTATATGTTGTGACAGAATGTGGTTCACAATTAAGCTTAGTGATTGCAGGAAAAAAATCTAAATGGAAACAACAAAAACACACAAAAAAACAGAATAGTATGTGTAGGTGAACAAGAGGTGCTACTGATGCTCCTTGGTAAAGTAAAATATTAAGGAAGATATGGATGTGCAATAACAGTCAGCATTAATTGTGCTATGTCTCATTTAATCAATGCTGATGTAAATTGCAAACACTTGTATTAAAATCCATAAAATCACAGAGAAATAATATCCTAGACTGTGTTTGCAAATAAAAGCTGAAAATACTGAAAGAGAAATAAATATCTTCATTCACACACTGACCTTGCTATACATGTACATTTTTCACATGCAAAAACTACATCACAGAAGAATATGCTGAATCAGAATGTGAGGTTTATCATTATCATTTATCTCAGATTTTAAAAATCCAGACACTTCAAAGGGAAATTTGTTTTGTATTAACTCTAAATGATGCATTCAGATTTTTTGCACGCTTGGGTTTTTTGACCTTTCATAGAATGCTAACAACTAATTGCTAACCTGGCAGAGAGATCAATTCCTCTGTCAATGTAAGCAGAGACAGTTAGAGAACTGCATGTCCCATTAAAATAAACATTTGCATAGGAAAACGTTAAAACAGGGGTTCAAATAGTAGGAATCTCAGACAGCTCTAATGTTTTTACAGGACATGCAACAAAAAGTGGTAAACCCATGGGTACAATAGGTTTATGAAACATTTTATATTACATATGTTGATGCAACATAAATGTTTAATGCATATGAGAAATGCATATGCATGTGTCATATCCTACTCTCCACATGCTCATTTAATGGGCAAGAGTGATGGGTAAACACATTTTATATTGACTCAAGCTCAAACCATCAAGCTCAAAGTTCCCCCGGACCTATATGGGATCTAAACATACTCCTATCTTATTTTCATTTGTAACTTCATTTCAATGCAAAATTTTGCATTGCTGCTTATGGAAATATATATCAATATTCCAGGACTATTGTACAGCCTAAAAAAAAAAAAATAACTGTCCGTGAACCTCAGTTTATGTATGACCATACTAACAGACACTGAGCCTGGAGAGAGGATGAAGATGCCCTACGAACCTAAATCAGTCTTCAGGCTTTACACTGACGGCATAGATGATACATGTACAGTGGAGCTCTTCAAGCCTCACACTCTGGACGCTTGTGGTTTCAATAGCAGCCATCCTCTGGCTATCATCATTCATGGCTGGTCGGTATGTTGAGTTCATTGATTTAATAGAAAAACAGATCAATAGTTCAAATGTACAAAAGGTCATGACCTTGGCATGGATTGCAAACAGCTATGCAGAGTTATTTCTAATCTGATAAAGGCGAAAGTGACTTACAAACAAAACCGGAGGGATGTGATCTATGCTGCAGCAGATGCATCTGAAAAAAATTAAATAAAATAAATTAATAAAATCCTCCTCGCTGTGCTGCAGGTGGACGGAATGATGAAGAACTGGATTTCCAGGTTGGCATCAGCACTAAAAAGCTCAGAAGGAAGCATCAATGTGGTGATTGCAGATTGGCTGACTCTGGCACACCATCACTACCCTATCGCTGTGCAGAACACACGCATTGTGGGGCAGGACATTGCCCACCTGCTGAGGTGGCTAGAGGTGAGGGTTGGTTTGGGAATACAAATCTCTTTACAGTTATGGATGCAGAATTTATTTCCCAAGGGGAAAATGCTACCATCCTTACATCTTACATGGAACTGACTCAGTAGAATGTTAATAGATCATAAGCAGATATTTTGTACATTTCCTACCGTAAATATATCAAAACTTAATTTTTGATTAGTAAGATGCATTGCTAAGGACATCATTTGGACAACTTTAAAATCGATTTTCTCAATATTTGATTCGATTAAAAAATCAATTTTTTTGCACCCTCAGATTCCAGATTTTCAAATAGTTGTACCTCGGCCAAATATTGTCCTATCCTAACAAACCATACATCAATGGAAAGCTTATTTATTCAGATGATGTATAAATATCGATTAAAAAAAACTGACCCTTATGACTGGTTTTGTGGTCCAGGGTCCTGATTTGATGCATAAGAAACATTTCTTCTTAGTATCAGTGCTGTCGGAGCTAATAGCCTCATGTGCAGCATTCTGAGATGTAGTGTCTTTTGTAAGATTATAAATGCCTGTAATGTCGTGTTTGGTCAACGTTTTTTTTTTTTAAACATATCTTTATTAACTTTTCCAAAACGTTTACAAGTAAACAAGGAACACTCATGATCAAACCTTCTTCCCCATCCCCACAACCACAAAGCCTTGGCAGGCAAAATAAATAAAATAAAATAAATAAATAAATACAATCCTGATTGTTATATTTATATTACATATCTTCACACATCTAGTGCCTCATCAATATCTCCTTCTTTAACAAAGTTCAAAAATGTCTTCCAGATATCATTGAATTCCGAGGATTTTTTCCTTATTACATATGTAAGTTTCTCAAGAGCCAAGCTAGAAATACAATTTTTTAACCATAGTCCAAGGGAAGGGCAATTAGCATTCTTCCAACATAGGGCAAAGAACGTCTGGCTTGTAGTAGACATAAGTCCACTAATTTCCTTTCCTTACTAGATAAAGAACAATTGTCTCCATAAATACTTAATACACATAATACAGGGCATAAAGGAATCGGAGAAGAGGTAAACTGAGAAACATACTGAATCACCCCATCCCAAAACTTTTGCACTTCTTCACATTCCCACACAGAATGAAAAAATGTACCTTGTATTTTATTACATTTAAAACATAGGTCAGGGATATTCGGGTTAAATATAGCTTCTCATTATCCAATTATACTGTAAGAGTCTCAACCGAGTATTCAAGGTTTGCGTTTGTGCCTTTAAGCACACTGTACCCCAATCCTCCAGTGAAATATCTTTATTCAAATCATATATCCACGCTTGTCTTTTATTTTCAGCACTTTCTTTATGATTCTCTATTAGCATCTTATATAATTGGGTAATCCGCCCTTTAGATAGACAATCTTGTGTGGAGAATGTTTCCAATAAGGACATTGGGGGGGAGTTGAGCAGAATTCTTCAGGTGTGAAAAAATGCACACATTTTTTAAAGTAAATTTAAGTATAGAACTTAGAAGTAAGTCAGATCTACTTAACTAAGTTATGTCAAATTAACAAACAGAATAAGTAAATTTAACTTGGCCAGTTAGAGTTTGTTGAGTAATTTCTGCTTAATCATTTGAAGTGTACTCAATTAAAACAATTTAAGTACATTTTACTCAATCATTGTTTGTAAACTTTACTCTAGCAATGTAGCACTGAAAAAAGCCATGCTATTAAAGCTTATGGTTCACTTAGTAACATCTAAGTAAACATGGCAGTAGTAGACAGCTTGTTACACTTTCTAAGATAATATGTCTATATAATAAAGTTAATACACAACTTAACACAGAAAATAAAATAAAATAAATAAATAAATACAATCCTGATTGTTATATTTATATTACATATCTTCACACATCTAGTGCCTCATCAATATCTCCTTCTTTAACAAAGTTCAAAAATGTCTTCCAGATATCATTGAATTCCGAGGATTTTTTCCTTATTACATATGTAAGTTTCTCAAGAGCCAAGCTAGAAATACAATTTTTTAACCATAGTCCAAGGGAAGGGCAATTAGCATTCTTCCAACATAGGGCAATAGAACGTCTGGCTTGTAGTAGACATAAGTCCACTAATTTTCTTTCCTTACTAGATAAAGAACAATTGTCTCCATAAATACTTAATACACACAATACAGGGCATAAAGGAATCGGAGAAGAGGTAAACTGAGAAACATACTGAATCACCCCATCCCAAAACTTTTGCACTTCTTCACATTCCCACACAGTATGAAAAAATGTACCTTGTATTTTATTACATTTAAAACATAGGTCAGGGATATTCGGGTTAAATTTATTTAATCTTACAGGGGTAATATAGCTTCTCATTATCCAATTATACTGTAAGAGTCTCAACCGAGTATTCAAGGTTTGCGTGTTTGGTCAATTTAATGCATACTTGCTGAATAGTACATGGCATTAATCTGTAAGTGTCCCTAACAGGATTTCAAACAATTTCCTTTGGGAAAAGTGCATTTGATTGGCTACAGCCTTGGAGCTCATATATCTGGGTTTGCTGGGAGTAACCTAGCTGTGTCTGGAAAAACCTTGGGAAAAATTACCGGTGAGACAGTCAGCATTGTGAATGTCTCACTAAACAATGGTGTTAATATATAAATACGAGAAAGATTTTAAACTCGAAGATCTTAATTCTCAGCAAATATTTTAAACATGACAAAACCATACATTTATCCCTGCCTGATACTAAATATTACAGTAACTATATATTAAATTTAAGTTCGTTTTGTTCGTGTAGGTTTGGATCCTGCGGGTCCATTGTTTGAGGGAATGTCTCATACTGAAAGACTCTCACCTGAGGATGCTAGGTTTGTGGATGCCATCCACACATTTACCCAAGAGCGCATGGGGCTTAGTGTGGGCATCAAACAGCCTGTTGCCCACTTTGACTTCTATCCCAATGGAGGATCATTTCAGCCAGGGTGCCAGCTGCACGTGCAAAACATTTATGCACATTTAGCCCAGTATGGTATTATGGGTGAGTTGCTTGGATTGATAGATGGATGAATGGATGAATGTACAAACAGAGAGAGGAAGGGACAGGTCCATCTTCATATCTTAAATGTTATATTAGGATGAGAATGAGATATATTCAAAACATCCCATTAATGACACTGTGAGAACGGCTAACTAATAACGACAGCTTTCCAGATGAAAGGCATAGACACATAAAAGCAGCTGTCATCCTGACAACTTAATTATTTCAAATCCCTGTTCTGTTCTGCTCTCCTACTGAGATATGCCTTCAGGCAATTAAAAATCCCTATGGGAAAAATCGAAGCAGAAAGACAGACCCGAAATCCTTATTTTTAACAGCTACACACTGATGAGTCCATGACTCTGACAGGCACACTGCAAGGGTAGGACGACTGTCACTTTTGATGAATTTCATGTTTCTTTGCTGAATAAAAGTATTAATTTCTTTCAGAAAACAAAAATCTATCTGATCCAAAACATTTGAACCATAGTGTGCATATGGCATCACAATTTAGCTGAGCATTAGCATCACTGCTAACTCCCCACAACACACCACAGTAAATCTAGACAGACAAGTGTGATTAAGCTAAACAAGTGAACCTATGATTATTTGCTGTTTATTAGTCTTATGTTGTGTCCATCTAACTTTAGGTTTTGAGCAGACAGTGAAGTGTGCCCATGAGCGCGCTGTGCATCTCTTCATTGACTCCCTGTTGAACAAAGACAAGCAGATTATGGCCTACAAGTGCAGCGACAACACGGCTTTCGATAAAGGCTACTGTCTGGACTGCCGAAAGAACCGCTGTAACACTTTGGGTTATGACATCAAGAAAGTCCGCACTGGCGCAAGCAAGAGACTGTTTCTCAAAACCCGTTCACACATGCCCTACAAATGTGAGAAACAGCTATAACAACCTACAAAAGTGTAAAACAGTCAATTCCTACTGTTATGTAAAATGAGAGATGATGTCCTCTGTTAAAGTTCTCTCCCTAATACAAATATTTTTAGAATAATAATTAAAAAAACACACATATGGGGAAATAACTATTTTTTTCTTCAAGAAATGTTTTTTAAGTATGTTTAGACATTTTATTAGGAATCAAGAATCAAGACATTGTTACTGATTAAGAATACACTTTTTGCCCAATTAATGTTTGTATTTAATGGTTTTCCAGTTGTTTTTGGAAAAATATAAACCTTTCTAATCTGTTTTCCTTCCCCATTAGTGTTCCACTATCAATTCAGGATCCAGTTCATCAACCAAACTGATAAGATCGAGCCCACTCTCACAGTCTCTCTAACCGGGACACTGGGAGAAAGTGAAAATTTACCCATAACACTGTAAGTATGCAATTCACATTGATATCAGCAACTGAATCTTAAGAAAACATGATCTTAGCAAAGTGTTTTTGAGCATCACCTTAATGAGCTTTGTAATGACTCTCATCATCATCATCCATATCATCATAAGGATACATTTGTGCTTTCTGCAATTTAAAAAGCTTTATGCGGTTAACCATCATCTGCTATAACCAAACTAAAGCCTATGTAACATTGCATCTGTTTGGTAGTGTATAATTACAAGAACATACGTTAAAATAAATGTACAAGTACAATTCATAACTATGGTTAGTTCATAAGTAAAAGCTTAAATTAGTGTGACAGTAGCAGAAGCTCTAGATTTAACAGTAAGCCAAAGATTCCTAAATGAAAGACTACTTGATAACATTCGGGATGAAGAACATCAATGTTTTATGTACTGGGCTCTAAAAGCTCAAAGTAACAAGCTCCGCTTCAAAGGGAAACCACTCAATTTAGTCATCATAGCACACAGAGAGCTCTCATCAGAATAACTCATTTCGCATGAATGAATGAAATACATGTGTGCTGGGAACATGAAACAGAGAGCAGAAAACTGCAGGGAAGTATGCAATGGACTAAAATAGCATCTCGAACAAAAGCATGGCACACAATTACTCACATGCATTTTCACCAAATTGATGTTGTTTATTATAGGAATCTAAAAACGGAATGAAGTAAACCTGAACAATTACTTTACTTAATTCCTCTTTCTTAGAGTTGAGGAGATTTCAAGTAACAAGACTTTTACGTTCCTCATCACTCTGGATACTGACATCGGTGACCTGATGATAATGCGCTTCACCTGGGAGGGAAGCCCAGTATGGGCAAACATGTGGAGCACGGTTAAGACCATGATACCTTGGGCCAAAAGCAGCAGAGGACCACAGCTCACTGTGGGGAAGATCACAGTGAAAGCAGGAGAGACCCAGAGGAAGTAAGTGTTAGAGGAGATGGATAAGAGTTTGCCATCACAGATGGTGGATCTATATAAATTCATAAGGAATCAATTGAACGCTCACATAGGAATAAAAGGCAAAAAAGATGCTGACTAAAGATTAAGAGCCTGGATTTAGTGTATATTGATCTAATGATCTTTAGTGCCTCAGTATAACAGCTTTTAAAAAATAGACAAGATGAATAGATTAAAAAATAAGAGGAAAAAGTAATGCAATAGACCAGAAACAGGCATGATAATGTGTATGCAGACAAGACAATATCTCAACTACTGTTAAGTAGAGAAATACAGAAAAAAAAAACACACACAAAGAATACATTTTTAAAGCAGACACAAAAAAACTAACATTTTCAAGCTTCCATTTCATGTTTAGTTATTCTAGCGACCTCTAGTGGACATTGCTGGACATGCCGTTGTTTGGATAGGCGTTTTTGAAATAAAGTAAAAACGCATTACTACCTAGCTGAAGCTCATAACATCTCTTTTCTGGTCAGAACTACGTTTTGCCCACAGACAGATGAGGGCATGTATATCGAGCCGTCGCAGGAGAAGGTGTTCGTGCGCTGTGAAAAGAAGACGCAGCAGAAGCGGAGGATGATGATGATGATGAAGCACGACTAAAACAAACTCACCTCACACATGAGATCGTATCTTCACAGCCTTTGGGACTTATGGGACGGGGGACCGGATTTCCTGTAATATATGCTTAATGTTTCTAACTTTCATTTTTTATGAGAAATTAAAGAATGACCACGTGTTCCAGGATTTTGTTATTAAACATGGTTAGGTTTTCGTATATCAAATATTTTTACATTTTACTGTAAGCTATGCCAACTTTTAGCAGAAGCCCTTGTTCCAGAATCCCGCCCTCAAATGTCAGCAAATAGAGCGCATTCTGATTGGCTAAAAGGCACGGGCCGCTCTCTTGATTGACCTTGTGTTTTAGGGTCTGTTTACACCTGGTGGTCATTTCATGCGCTTTTGCTGATCAGATATCTATCTGATTTGTTAAAACGTTTCCATTTACACTTGGCTACATAAATGTGTCGTCGCAAAACGGATTTAAATCTGATCTTCAATTCCCGCGCTATATTAAAATTTAACAAGAGTTCACGTCAACGAAATCAAAAAGATAAGCGCTGCATTTGATTAATTATCAGCTCATTTCAAGATCAAAGACCGCAATAGGAGAGCGCGCGGCATCAGCACTGGAAAGATACGTTTGTGATACTACTTTTAATGAAGATGATTGAGTGTTGAGCTTCTGCGTCTTACTTTCAGTTTCATTCGCGGCAGTTTGCTGAAGAGATACTCAGCTACTCGTC
>NW_015638975.1:914886-932927 GCF_001515625.1 Sinocyclocheilus rhinocerous | reverse complement strand
TAACACGCTCTCACACGTTTATTATTTTAACATTTTGGGAGGAGTAAAATTTACATATGTGGTTTCAACAACCAGATGCATTTACACTTGTCCAGTTTCGTCTGGAATGCGGCCCAGACCACCTCCTGAAGTGGTTTGAGCGATCGGATTTATATCCGTCTCGAATACGTTTCGGAGGGCATTTACACCTGGCCTTTTCACGATGGGATAGCTATCCGATCAGACAAAACGCATGAAGTGACCAGGCGTAAACAGCCCCTTAGTGTTGATACTCGCCCTGCGTTTCAAATCTGATTCCGAAGGGCACTTAAGAGTGAGAATCGTTGTAGCCACCATATTGTGGGTTCGTTCCAAACTGCTCACAACCGGCCACTTAAAAGGGGCCTTTGGAATGAAGGAGTTCGAAGGATATGGACACTTAACTCCCATGATTCCTTGCGCAGGTTTAATTGTGTGAAAATGGCACCTTCTTAATTGGCTCGGAAGAGTTTTTGGTCTCCTATACCCTTCATCCATTTGAAACCAGTGATGTGGACAGCACTGCAGGGGAGAAATCATGTAGGCCTAACAACTTTGGAAGTACCATACAGTATATAGCACTTGAACACTGTTAAGAGCTGCCATCTTTGCCTTTTTATTTCTGAAATAGAGTATGACTCTTATTAAGCTCCCAAAACTGACTGAATATTGTCCCATTACAGATAATTTATTATTAAATAAAATGAGCTCAACCTCCAAGCAAACATCTGTGCATTTGTGTGTTGTAGATATCTTCAAAGTAGATCAGCCTGTAATAAAATGTTTCTTTATGTGGTGTGTCCAATGTGTTTTAATTGTCTGAATAATTGTCTCATGAAATCCCCTATGATAATGCATAGGAATAAAAACAGGGAGGTAACATACATAATGCATATTTATTTATTTATTTGCCCTACTATTGGCACTACATTAAAGATGCTTTCTTTTAATTAGCACACATCCTGAAATATATTGTCATATTAGTTTTTTAACTCAATGTTATTTTTGCTCACTTATAGGATAACTTATAGCCAGTCCATCCCTGGATAAAGTAAAAAGTAGACACAGGATACATCACTCTCCTCTGTAAAATTGCAACTGAACTTGGCAACAAATGATTGTATACAAGAGATTATCTTCAAAGTAGATCAGCCTGTAATAAAATGTTTCTTTATGTGGTGTGTCCAATGTGTTTTAATTGTCTGAATAATTGTCTCATGAAATCCCCTATGATAATGCATAGGAATAAAAACAGGGAGGTAACATACATAATGCATATTTATTTATTTATTTGCCCTACTATTGGCACTACATTAAAGATGCTTTCTTTTAATTAGCACACATCCTGAAATATATTGTCATATTAGTTTTTTAACTCAATGTTATTTTTGCTCACTTATAGGATAACTTATAGCCAGTCCATCCCTGGATAAAGTAAAAAGTAGACACAGGATACATCACTCTCCTCTGTAAAATTGCAACTGAACTTGGCAACAAATGATTGTATACAAGAGATTTGACATAACTACACAAGTTGTGCAACAAGAGGGTGAGAGGTTGATAACAAAAATGTTCAGTTTATGAGAAAATGATTTGTGAAAAGTGCGACTCAATTCAACTTAAATATAACATGAATGAATGATTTCTATACTGTGATGGCTTGTTGAATACTTCAGCGGCGCTCTTGAAATATACTGTTACAATATGCAGTAAAGTAATAAAAAAAAACAAAAAAAACATGCATTAGTGTAAATTTGTAGAGCATACAGGCAATTAATACAATTTACGTCAACACATAGACATATTTTACCAGACAGTGAAAGGAGCTTTTGATCAAGGCTATTTTATTAATGCATTTCAAGTACTTCAAAAAATTACATGTCGTTGCACAATACTTTTTGCAAAGTATTTAGTAAAAATGTTCAAAAGTGAGCGCAAAAGAGAAGAGAGAAAAAAACTACAAATAAAGCAAAAAAAAGAAAAGAAGGATACTGTATAAAACACAGCGGACATTAAAATCAAACAGTAGTATTAGACATTTTCTCCATCTTCTTTTTCATATTCTATCCACACCATGCTTCCATATCAGTGCACATTATTTATAAACTTAAAGCAAGACGAGCAAAAAATATTTTTTTAAAATTAAATCCTAGGCCAAATCCCCTTACAAATTCAACCAAACCCATTTACCACAGAATAACACAAAAATTATTAATTTGAAGCCAATTGCAGTCAGAACAGTAAAGTCAAGCTCGCTAAAAACCCATTTCCCATTAACATGTACAGAGACATCCACAAATGAGGTGATGATTTAGATCTAAGGGAGGACTTATAGTCAGCAATACTCATCTTCTAGAAATAAGCAAATCATAGCATGTTTTAAATGCACATCCTTAAAGGATGCAAGGTTGTTTGAGAAGACAGACTTTAGAAACATCGGACTTCCCAGTCACACTACCAGGATCCCATTCAACAAACTTAAATAGATGACAAAATATTCCTGGTCTGTTGAAATACAAAAAAGCACAAAAGAAAACTTTAAAAAAGGACATCTGTGATGCATGAATCATTTGTAACCCTTTGCCTTTGTTGAGACACACACACAGAAGACAATCAAGAGACATTTAGAGAGAATGGAAGGGTTTCTTTAAAAAAAGGATGTTGGACTGCAGTGATAGTAGTGTAGTTACCATGGGCTGGTTCAGATACACTATATAGCAACACAAGGCATATATGTATTGATTATATAGGCTGCTAGTCTGGATCTTTTGTTTTTTTAGCTATTAAAAGAGGTAATGACTGAAATCTCTTAAGAAAAGTTGCTTTGTATAAATATTGATTGGTGTGTAAAACACTAAAGAATCTAGATTGCTTTTATCATCTCTCTCTCTCTCTCTCTCTATCCCATCCTTTCACTAATGCACACCACTGAGATTTACTCATTTGTGTAACTGTCCACACTTTCCTGTTTCCAACATCTTATTGCAAAATAAAAACCTTTTATGTATTGAAAAACCAAATATTTCCTGATGTTGTGCTTCTCTTCTCAAGTCTGTCTCCTGCGGGGACCAGTGTTATCGGCTGAACATAAAGTAACAGTGACTCTCAGCAGATCAGGAGTGACAGCTTTTTTTAACCATCATCCTTCTCATTAACTCCCTCGCCCACATGGAATGAAGAACTGCAGCTATTTAGTGGTTATCAGCTGGGGAGGGAAAAAAAAAAGTGCTCTGCACAAATGTGTCTTTCAGCAAAGTGAATCTGGTAAAGGCCTTTCACCAATAGAAACTCTCTGTGCTGTTATTTCCTATTATATCCTGAGTGTCAGTTAAACATCCTTAATTATCATTATCCAACAGAATAGAAAAAATGACATGACTGAAAAAGATCTGATGTATTTTGAGATCTCTGTACAATTGCACGCAGGAGACAATGAGAAAGCTTCAGAAATAAAAGCTTTTTAATCCTTTTGCTTGCATTTTAAAAACATCTTAATTACATATTGGAAAACGAGCCTTTTTAAAGAGTTCTCTCAGCCATTGTTGATAGGCAGAAATATCTATGTGATATCCCATCATGCTCATCTCCACAGGAGGGTGGCAATCCAAAAAAAAAGGGATAAAAAGGCAAAAAAGGGGAAAAAATGGTTTAATCACTTGAGAAAGAATATGAAAAGCAGAAAAAAACAGAACAAAAATCATTAATTCTGTCCTCTTCCTCATGACTAGCTTCTGAATTTTTCTCTGAGCTATGCAACGAAAGCTTTGCTGGCTCCCAGAGCAGTGGTTTCTTACTCTTTAAAACGGTTGTTTTCTTAAGTATAGTCCTTTGAAGTCCTTTTATTTGCCAGTTTCTTAGTTTGTAGATGGGGCTCATTGATTGACTCAGCTAACTCTTTGGAGTGAAGTGTTTCCCACTGTAGGCACTAGGAAGAACCAAGGCAATGAGGAGGCTGTCTCAGCGTCGCATCTGGCCCATCTGATAGTTCTCTCTCTGCTGGCGATGGCGCTGCGGCTGGGTCTGTGCAGCGGGATTTCTTCTCCTCTTCAGTGTGCCTAAACAATAACACATACAGGTATGATTAATCACTTGAGGTGCAGGGGTTAAACTAGGGTTTTGAAGTTAACGCAATTCTTCAAATTCAGTGACGTGACCTCGCCGAATATCGCCTCTACCAGAGTCCACTACTCTAATAAACATTAAATGTGTTTTTCGGACTGGGGTAAAGTGAAAATATTCCAAAATATAAAATGTTCTGCGCTTTAAATAGTTTTTGACTACAGAAAAAAAAAACGGATGTTTGAGTGATTGTTTTAAGGTTGTACTCTGGACTAAAACTCTGGCTTAAGCCTAAAGTATACTTCAGTTTTTACATGTACGCTAGGGTATGCGTACAGTGGACACTGCGTAAATGTCAACAGCATAGTTCACGCCTTGTCCAAAAGATGGCAACTGCCTCTGCCCGTTGTTTCACATTCACTTTGCCCATTGACAAGCGCTTATGTGAGGGGTTGAAGTAGGGTATTGAGTTAGGTAATACTTTTTAGGCATCGACTGAATTGCTTCGATACCATCAAGCATCGAAAAATGTTTTGTCGTTTGGTACCAAATTTTGATACCTAAATGGGTTAACCCCATCAATATCAGTGAGCCAATAAGCATGCAGCATGCTTGATGTACCTAAATCAAGTGCTGGTGATTGAGGCATCAAGGAAAAACACTAGTTTACGCCGGTTACGTGTCCCAACCCCCATAGATGCAATGCTACGTTAACACTAGTGCGTTTTCATTCATACTGGCGTTTCCACTGCGTTTCAGAAAAGATCTCTGTCCACACTACACGACTGAATGCATGTTGCGTAACTATTTTTGCACACTGTAGCATAATGCTACATAAGACAATTTATAAGATTTATACTACACTTTTACTCAAAACTCACTTTAAACCACAATCGACTGTTTGTAATTGTAATCTCATGTGTGTTTTGCCCATATAATTTTGCTGAAATGTTATTTTACATCAAGCTAATCGCTACACCTGCTTAGCATTTCTTATGTAAACACCCTGCATTATGTAAATTAGGCAGAATCTCATAAAAATCACATACAAATCATATAATTTCATAATTGTGTGTTTATTAGCTTCATGTGTCATTCTTAGAAATGTTTTTCTGGGTTTCTTATTGTGACGAGTGGGGGCGGGGCCGAGAGCCGTGGGAACGGAGCGAGGCAGGTGATGTAATTGATAATGAGCGACACCTTCGTAGCTCCTCCTTTTATCCTTCCGGAGCTCCTCCGTGAGACTCGAGACCGGTGAGTGGTGCAGGTGTCGCTCATTATCAATTACTCCACCGGCCTCGCTCCGTTCCCACGGCTCTCGGCCCCGCCCCCACTCGTCACACTTATGTACAGAACTGAATGCGGAAATGTAAAGGGCATTCATAATAGGATTAGGGTTGTTTTTTGAAGTAATGTGTAAAGTAATCTTGTTAAAATGGATTTCATAATATTGGTATCGAAAAAAGTATAGATCAGGAACTATGTATTCGGCAGAAGTATAGTTCAGGAACTAAGTAAAGGTATCGTATTGGTAGTTTAAACAAAAACAATGATATTTTTATTGCTCATAATGTCTGGAGAAAAATGGCACAGATACTGTACAAGGATTCAACTTCCCAGCATACGTGTTGAGCACCTGCGTTAGTGCATTCTATGAAATGGAGTATACTTTGAAAGAATATACATTTGCTGTATGCATACACTAAACATTCCCATCAAAACTGAAGTATGTAACAAGAGGGAGGAACATTCCTATTCTACAGAGCATTTGATTGGACAAAAATCAAGTCTGGCCTGTTTTTCTTGGAAAAGATATACTGAATTTTAAATGCATTTATCTGCTAATGAATTATGTAACAATTATGTGTAATAATAGTATACAGACGAGCTGTATGTTAGTGGTCATGTGGGATATATTCCTGGCTGTGGTTTGGTAGGGAAGTCTGAGCCACTTATGACCGGGTGATGATTTAGACAGGGATCATTTGGGGTACATTACCTGGCAGTGGTCTAGGTGGGGGTAATTTAGGGTTGCTGCTAGGTGTGTGCACACTGCAGATCTTGATGAACCCAGCCATTAGCATGATGAGAGCAATGCCCATTAGAAGAA
Organism: Sinocyclocheilus rhinocerous; assembly: GCF_001515625.1. Taxonomy (NCBI): domain Eukaryota; kingdom Metazoa; phylum Chordata; class Actinopteri; order Cypriniformes; family Cyprinidae; genus Sinocyclocheilus; species Sinocyclocheilus rhinocerous. The sequence goes on along the minus strand of NW_015638975.1, from coordinate 926,740 downwards.
CTGCCCACCAATGCTCCTGAAACACAAATATTAAAATGAGATGAGCACTGCAAGTAATAAAGAATATTGCTGAGTGAAGTATCACTTCTCATGGTCTTTCATAGCGATTAAAGCCGCAAACAAATGCAGGGAACAAGTATTTAGGGATTACATAAATGAGACACTTGCCACTATCCACTCTGCAATGCTCGAGTAAAGCTCAGGGTTGAAAATGGCCTTCTTAAGCCTTGCCAGAGGGCCATCAGCATCCACCAGCCTACACTTCATGAAGACATCACAGTAACCTTTGAAGTCATTACAAGGAGAGCCAGGCTGTAACGTGGTGACCTGTTTGTTAAAGTAATTAGCCCATGTATCTGAGCTAGTGCTGCTGCAAGTGTTGGGCTGACCTACAAAGACAAACAAGAAACAATGGGATTAGTAAAATTTGTTAAATACATATTTAAAATATATATTTCTTTGGAATTACTTTACATGTTTTATGACAATTAAAAAAATTTATTTGTTGGGGTCTGGACTGCATGCTTGAGAAATCGGTCAGTGTTACTCACCCTTCTTCATACAGCACACATGACACAGCTCTGTGTCGTCTTTCCCCTCCTCAGTGGCACAAGTGCAAACATCTAGACCATACTTCTGACAGATAGAGCCAGAGCAAACCTGAAAGAGAAAGAATTCTCAGACAAAATGTCCTCAAAACAAAGACAACTATTACACACACATATGCACATATACAGTGAGAAATATTCAATGCTTGGAAGTCTTCATGTGTATGCATTTGGGCCAACATGAAAATATTTTTTCATGCCAACGTGAAAACAAATAGGTCAAATTGTATTACAGTTATTAAATGCAAAATCTGTTTATACTTTGACATTAAATTCTTGACATTGAGACTTTTTATAGCATTGTCAATTCCAAGGGACAGAAAACATGTACAGAATGAGCACACAGCTCATGATGCAGCACCTACCCCATTAAGGCAGACTTGGGTATTTGCATGGCAGGATGTAAAGTTTTCTTTAGGCGTTGAGGTGGGGCACTGGGCAGAGTTTCCATTGCACATGCCCTGAAGAGCACACTCAGACACCTCCCTGCATTTCACATTGCTGGACTTAAAGGTGCACTCTGACGTGCAGCATGGACCCTGACTGGGACTGCAAGAGAAACGTACAAGAACAAATTAACACTTTATTGCACTTAATGAAATAAGTGTTAGTTTATACTTTGACATTAAATTCTTGACATTGAGACTTTTTATAGCATTGTCAATTCCAAGGGACAGAAAACATGTACAGAATGAGCACACAGCTCATGATGCAGCACCTACCCCATTAAGGCAGACTTGGGTATTTGCATGGCAGGATGTAAAGTTTTCTTTAGGCGTTGAGGTGGGGCACTGGGCAGAGTTTCCATTGCACATGCCCTGAAGAGCACACTCAGACACCTCCCTGCATTTCACATTGCTGGACTTAAACGTGCACTCTGACATGCAGCATGGACCCTGACTGGGACTGCAAGAGAAAAGTACAAGAAAAAATTAACACTTTATTGCACTTAATGAAATAAGTGTTAACGTAATAAGAAATTACTGCTAATGATACAGATTAAACAGACTGTTAAAGTTCTTCTTGCGCACCTGCATTTAACGTTTGGCTTCAGTTTACACTTCAGTGCCTCTGGCGCATTGGCATCATAGCAGCACTTGTCCTTGCATTGATCGCTATAGCCACAGTCACACTCTTCATTAACCTCAACCAAACCATTACCACAGATGGGCTGTCCTGATTCTGGAAAAGAACAAGACAGTGAGAGAGAGAAAGGGAGACTAAAAAAAGAAGTCTGCCACCTGATCAGGGCTGGAGGAATCAGTTTTTTGAGACTTTGATGAAACATTTCTACAGAACGGCGCCATGAGCTCATTACAATGACAATCCTCCCAGAGCGATCTGAGGTTAAGTGCCTCACTCAAGGCCACCGCCGTCATAGCTCATGTCTCGCTCCAGCCGAGAGCCTTAAACACGACTCCACACAATCATGTGACATACAAAAATCAGTAAAAATAGTGCACAATGTACTGTATTAATATGAAAGAATTTTCTGCATTTATTTTTTACAGGTGTTTTATCTGTAATTTTACACTTCATTGCATTGTGTTTTAGAAACTGTCCATAAATCTACTAGATGATATCCTGGCAGAAAATTACCAGTAAAATTTTTTTTTTTACAGTGAATTCTCGTATGAGGTTAAAATCTCACCAACAAAGCAGAGGAATCTCTTCTTATCTAGCACTTGGCTGATGTTGCGAATGCTGCAGATGGAGAACTTGTTGTTGTTGAACTTGTCTCCTGATGTGGCTCTTGCATACATGATGTAGTTGCCTCTTTCTTTCTGGTCCTGAGTCTTAGACTCTCCCGGAGAGCAATCACTTCCTGAGTCATGCTGGAAGACAGAGAAAGAAGACCGGTGTAATCAGCGTACAGACACATTTGAAATATTCACTATCCTAGCAGCTATTGCCCTGCAGCGTTTGCCTGAAGCTACGTAAGAAGGGTTGGAAACCTGGTCAGTACCAGAATGAAGTTCAGAAAAACTAAGGTTGCTTTTGAAGGTGTTACTAGGGCCAGAAGGGGGTGCTCTCTCTGCAATCTATGCAAGTAATGCACATTTTGCACCATTACAATGAAGGGGACTGGACACTAAAAAAAGGTCCTCTGTGTTTGTTGGTCCTAAGCTGGTTTAAGGAGCCTGGCCAAACTAATGTTCAGCTGGTTTTCTAGCTGACCACCTGAACAGACCATACTGAGAGAGCAGATATCCCTATGAATCTCAGTAAAAACATTTTGAGTGTGGGAAAAGTGCTTTATAAACGAAATTAACTAATTATAAGTATTCTAAAACTATTCTCTTTGCAACTGAACTATACGTATTTGGCAGAAACGAGATGCTAATTGGCCTGCAACTACAATAAAACTAGCCTGAAAATTCCCACCACTATTTTTCAGTGGGCCATGGGCCAATTCTTAGCAATTGCTTTTAAACTGAAACAATTTACACTGGATTGAGAAAATGCGAGGTCAGGTTACTACAAAAGACTAGCTAGATGAATCTGACAATTTAAAGGTCTCAAAGGCAGTACTGTAATGGATGCTTTATTCTTAGAGCTTTAGAGAGTAAAATTAATTTGTTCATAAAGGATTCAGCTGAGGGGTGTTTCTATTGCTAATCTGTCAAGTATGCTGCACATGAATTGAGAAGGACTCACCGGAGAGCCGAAGTTATGTCCGACCTCATGAGCGAAGGTGATGTGGGAGACTTTAGGGGGAACGTGTGAAGCATAGTTTTGCACGGTGATGATGCCAGTGTTCAGAGACTTCCTCTTCCCATCAGAGTACTGCTTATTCTTCTCACAGATTCCACCAGAGCTGCCTGAAACCAGAGAAGCATCAATTAAAAAATAATTAATTAAACGATAAATAAAATAAATCCTAAATTACATAAAATCTCTATGTGATGGTATCATTATCATCATAATCCTTAAGTGGTGAAATCATAAAGCAATTAAAAGAGCCATAAAAACAATTTTGTATACATTATTTTGCTCTACTCATAAACATTTCTACAAACATCCAAGTGAATGTAATAAGTGTATTAATTATTATTTTCTTTTACTTCTCCTTCAAATTTTATTTGCAGACTCCACATTAATTCTCCCAATAGTATAAATATTTTGGCCCTTTCAACCTGCTGTTTGTTTGATTGTCCCAACCATGCTGACACAGCAACACTGGCTTTACCAATGATTTGGGGTCGAGTCAAGAGTCAAGACCATCTCTTTGTCCAACCAATGGAAGATTGGGACGGGGGAATGTGTGCAAAAACTGTTTGGTGACCCTGGTGTTTAAACTTGATTAATCACTCAACACTGACAAGTGTAGAAATGAAGTGATCTCACTGTAGCTGTGGCTCAGACGCCCACAAAAGAAGCAAATATCACTGAATAAAAACAACCGGCGTTGCGTACACATAGACAGAGGGCAAAGACACACGCCACTCTGCCATCAGAACACTAGTACCTGTAAAATGGTTGTGTGTGATAATACTCCCACACACCTTCTGCTCAAATTAGACTAAAGAAAACTAATTAAGTGTACTGGCAAAATAACAAAACTTCAGTTTTACAACTCACAAGCAAGGTGGGCTACACATCTCTAAGAATCTTTATTCCAATGGTTTAGAGTTTGAAATTTGTCATCTCACACTACTGTTTTGAATGTCCACACTGGAAGGAAAAAGACTGAACTTGTAATTCAGCCATTCAAATCAGTATTATCACAGATTATTACATCAGCACTATGAGCACAATTTATCAGCATTAAATTGTAAGCATGTTTGAATTAATTTTCTGTTATGTTCCTTGCCTGATGATACAAAGACACTTGCACACAAACACAAACATGTAGGCTGATTCGTTTGTTCACTCAGCTCAGTGGTTCACAAAGACAGCAATTGCTGCTGTCCCTAGTGACTAGCCGGAGCGGAACCAAAGCAGCAGACTTTAACAATGCTAATTTACCTTTATTGATTGACAGAATGTTTGTGGGTATGTGTCTGTGTGTGTTTCCTCCTCAAGAACAGTGTTTAAGTCTCAGGACTTATTTATCATAAATGTAGTTATGTTCCAGAAAGGTCTTTATTTTGAGTGCAAAGAGAAAGACTGTTCCATCAAAGACTTAATTCTTACTTTTCGTTGAAATACAGACATTATTTAAAGTGACATTCAAAAGTCATTATGTAGATATGAGCTTGTTTTATGCTCAAAAATATTCATATCATAACTAAAAACTGAAATATGCATAAGCATCCAGTTCCATCTGGTGCAAAAACACAATTGCCCTAATGAGGACTCAACTGCTTTACAATAGGTTAAGCATCTTAACAAGCCTTCATACATTAAACAAGACAACATAAATGCTCATAAACTTGAGTTAATAAAAATCAATACAAAAAACTGTATTTTTAAATAAATTAAGCAGAACTGTTTATGCAACAAGCTGTGTATCTGTGTGTTAGTGAATGTCTGAGCAGCAGGCAGAAAAGTGAACTGAAATCCTCAAAGTGATCTCACATTCTGAATATGTCAAAGAGGTGAGAGAGATGCACACCTGCCTAGCAACATGAATACATTAATAGAAACAAACATGCACTAAAAGTGATGAAAAGAATCTCGCTTTCAAGGTGTGTATGTTTGTGTTAAAGAAAGGCAAATATGTGAAAACACTAAAAGGGTTTTTATCAAGCGGAGCTGAAAGGCAAGCAGTACTCAGCTTTACAGTCCTATTCTGTATGCAAAGCATGGATGCAGTGCTGTCCTTGTCTAACTTCTCTTTACATTGAGACTAACACAGTTTAGATAACTACTACAAAAGTAATAAAAAAATAACATCTCAGAAAATGCAGAATATGAAAATGCAAAATGCATGAATTGATTTCATAATCCGTGCGCACGCTTTCGCAATCCGTTCCCACAGGTTTGTAAACTGTACTCACGGACTCATTTTAGAAGAACAAATCTTATTGTATATGGTTTTATTGTGTATTATTAAGTGGAATACATTAAATTGTCTTAACTGCATGCTCACAGCGATTCTCTTTCAATTGTAGCATGCACGAGGTGGAATACGATTTAATAAGAATGATGTGCATCAAAAATCTTCTGTTTATTTGTGATAATATTAGCACTTTATTATTATTGTCTAATAAACCTGGCCTTGTGTATTACGACTGACTTTTTACTGCTTTGTTCCTCTTTTGTAAGTCGTTTTGGATAAAAGCTTTTTCTAAATGCATATGTAAATGTAATATTAACAATAGCTTAATAATAATAATAATAATTATTATTATTATTAATTTATAACTATAAATGAGGCATAAGACAGTAATATGTTTATCATAAAATAAGTCATGAATGCTTTATTTTTAAATAACCTTTTACAGTTTTGGAAATTTGTGCACTATTCATTCTTAACATGAAGACTTGTTTTGGTGATTTTATTATAGGCCTACTAAGCATTTTCCCCCCAAAATTAGACCATTTAGTGTAGGGCTTAAATACATTGTACAGAATACTTCCCAATGACTCTCTCTGTCTACCTTTATGCTTCCATCCAATACTATGGTATTTCCTAATGCAGCTACTTCTCTTCTGCAGTACTGTCTTATTGCAATCCGGTCTCCAAATCTGGGGACGTATGTCAGTAGTTGCTCATCTGACATACTATTGACTGCATCTTGAATACATCCAACTCTCTATCGTTTTTTTAGAACATTCACGAAATTCTCCATTTTGAAAAATAAAGTTTAAACAATTGGCCTGGTTGAATCTGCCGGCACAGACTGGGGGCGGGGCTACAAATCCGTGAGTACAGTTTTACAAACCCCTGGGAACGGATTGCAAAAGCATGCGCACGGATTATGAATTTGTGGGTACGGATTAAAAATCCGAAGGTACGGTTTACAAAATCTGAGTGCACGGATTGAAAATTCGTGGGTATGGTTTATTAATCCGTGGGCACGATTTGTTAAACTGAGGGAACCGTTTAAGAATTTGTGAATACGGTTTATAAACTGAGGGGACGAATTGCAAAACCGTCGCCACGGATTGATTTTTTTTCCCCTACAGGTGACTTCCCGGGCTCCGTAGAACAGAACAAAATAGAATCAATGCTATTTAAACACATCTATCTAAATAAGGACATTTCTTAGACTTCTGTTATGTTCATAAGAAGTTCAATATAATGAATACAGATGAATACAGAATTAAAATTATTTACATGCTTATTACTTTTAAACAAATGTATTATTACTATTAATTATAATACTTTATTTATTTGGATTTTCAAATGCAGTTTCACATCTGATTCGCATCGCAGGTCTTCAGCCCTGCCTCGCCCCCTGACATGTATGTAGACTTGTGCCTGTATTCGGTAATGCGATATATTACCTTAATGAATATGCACGATATTGCGTGATAATACCGAATACCGTGATAAAAGCATTAGCAATTAATCGCAACATGAGAATTTGATACCGGCATATCCCTACATGTATGCTGATTTCATTTCAGTTCAGCAGACACTACTTTAGGTCACTAGCACACACAGAAAACCTCTCAGGAGATAAAACTGGGGAGACTTTTTATGTGCATCTCTGATCGTACCTGAAGGAGCCCCGACCCAGGCCAGACCCAGGACTCCATCGTCAAAGTCTCTATCTGTGAAGACGTAGGCTAGGCAGTAGTCATCGTGATTCTGCTCTGAGTTGAGTTCTAGAAATTTCTCCACACCGATGTTGGGAAATCGAAAAGGGTTCGTACGATCGCTCTCATCATCAGTAGTGTTGATCTGAAACGAAGACGCAAACCAACTTCAGTTTAATACAAATGACAGTCTGCAGTTGATGTTTAGTCTACATGAGATACAGGATAGATCGAACATCTTGTCTACATTCTTAGAAAGACGTCACTGATTTTTTTTCCCACCATCTCACGTAAGAGTGTCGTGTTAAAACAGTTAAAACAAGTTTGTCTGTTTTTGTGCACTAAACACTTTTGTCCAAAACCTCTTTTAACCTCTTAAGACCCGAGAAAAGATTTTTAGGAAAAAAAAAGAGATTTAAATGATAATTACAAAATATTATCATATTTCCATAAGAGTGTCACTAAATTAATATCAGACATATTTGAAGACCAAGGAGAGGGAGTGGTCATGGTGAAACATCCAAACATTTAGTATCTCTGAAAAGCCCTGAATGTGCTTTGTACAGGACATCCAGACTTAAAACTGTGGCATGTATAGTCTCAGAGAAATACACCAAAATATAATGTCCTCATATGAGGTCACAGGGTCTCAGGAGGTTAAAACATTCTGTGTGAACGGACCCTTAAGTAGCCAAAAAAATCAACTGTAGAGCCGTAGTCTGGGACTAAAAAGTGAACTGTACTAGTCTTCAAAAGAGCTGCAGTACATGGTCTGACATGCTTTTATTGACATCTGGTCAATACTGGGCAAGATCTGTAACCCCTCAGCGTAACAACATGAGCCAGTCAGTCGAGAAGGACTTGTATTCTAGCCAGCAAATCATGGTGGATAGGAAGAAGAATATCCTGTTTATATACCAGACATATTTACATTAGCATCAGTAACTACAAAATACTCTTAATCCATATTTCACTTCCAACAGGGAACGACATACATATAATTAATAGTAAGACTGAAGAAAGGGAGAAACACACTCACCTTAATTCTCTTCACCATGAAGCTGATATTGCGAATGCCCTGAAAATCTGTGCTTTGATAGATGGAGTCAATGGCCTTTACATGACTGGAAATCTGCACAACCCAAAAGAACAAGCCTATAAACGTACAATATAAAAAGCTGCATGCACTATATACCACTAAGTCACCTGTGCTTTAGGTGTACCTGTGCGATCACAGCCTCCCTGGTGCCGTAGTATTTGAAAAAGAGGTGATCCGTCTGAATGAAGAGCTGACAGGTATTTCTCTCTACCTGTGCTGCACGACGTTTCCTCAGGATCACCGGTCCATCAGCCATCTCTTCGTCAAGGACGTGGTTCTTCTGCTGCAGAGAAAACAGCAAGACATATAAAAACTAGGGATGCACCGATACCACTTTTTCCAGTACTCGCCCGATACGATACTTTTATTTTTGGTACTTAATATTATATTCATTGCATACATATACTTCGTAGACATCCTTAATCTCTAATAACTCCATTCTGCTGTCTGTTGTTGGTGTTTCATTGTCTAAATATGGCACTTATCACCTGCTGTTTGGTATCGGCGTTTGGTATCGGGGCATTTTAACGAGTACGAGTACAGGAGCTCAGTATCGGGCCCGATACCGATACCAGTATCGGTGCATCCCTAATAAAAACCTAACTGAAGAGGCTGAGAAGAAACATTTTTTTATGTTTGAGCACAAAATAATTTCTAATTATTTATAATAAACGAATGCATTTCTCATCATTGATAATCTATATCTAATTTATATCAGATGAAGTACGGATGTGTTCAGGCAAGGTTTCAAATTGAAATCTGAACTTCAGAATCATGGGAAACAGGAAATGTTCCAGATCTCTCGGTGTGGTGGGGTTTCCATGTTTGTTTGCATTGTGAGATCAGAAACACGGTGCTAGTTGGTGATATCGGTGGTGTTCAGCTGAGTTGTGTGAAGGGGTGTTGGTGCTGACCTGGGTGGGCTCCTCCACTGCAGATGCCTGGTATTTCTTCATTCGCTCAAAAACAGTGTGATCTGCACAGCCTCCTTCTGCTCCGTATTTATGAGGATAATCTGGGTAGGAAAAATCAAACGTTTCTTGAAAACCAAAGCAACACAATGCTCTTAGTGTACATTTTAAAATGATACTGTTAACATGTGAAGTCTCTAATTAGGCGACCTGCTGCATTTTTGCCCTTTATGGCCTTTTATTTACATTTTCTATTTATTTTAAACTTCAGTATTTCACATCTAAATATGATACATAACTGAAATTTTTTTGAGTCAGAACTAGACATTTATCCTGAGGGAAGCCTCTCAGCGAGGAAACTGCAAATAGCACTATCACACACTACACCTAAGGAAGAACTGCAAACACAGCTGTTACAAAGTCCACCTATTCCTGTTACTGTAATGGGAACAGCATAGTGTTACTGATACTTGACGTCTCAGCCTTTTTGTGGCTGCAGAGCATAAAATCTTCTTATATCAACTGCACTGCTTACTATTTACAGAATTTAATACCACACTGACAGTTTCTTTCATTACTGCTATTGCTTACCAATCACTACTTGACGGTTACATTTGATGACTGAACAAAGAAAAGGTTCTATACCTTCACTCACACTAACAACTTTCAAAATACTGTTCAAAAGTTTGGGGTTTGCACAAAAATTCAGTAAAAACAGTAATTTAGTGAAATATAATTTAAAGTAACTGTTTTCTATTTTGAATATATTTTAAAATGTATTGTATTCCTGTGAGGGCAAAGCTGACTTTTCAGCAGCCATTACTCCAGTCCTCAGTGTCACATGATCCAGAAATAATTTTTCCCTCCAAGATTATTTGATTAAAAGAAAGTTCAAAAGAATTTAAAAAAAAAAATGTTTGTAGCAATGTTACTCTCATTTTTGAGCAATTTATTGCATCCTTGTTGAATAAAAGAAATATTAATTTATTCACAAAAAATCTGATCATATAAACAATCATATAAAATCACCTCAGTTGTCGTTTCATTAACATACACACACATAAAAAAAAATTACACATATATTGTATGTATGTATACCTATCCGTGTCATTAATGTTAACCAACAAAAGATGTTAAATAAATATGTTAAGTAATATGTTAAGTTATCCGTATCTCTTTCGTATATAAAAGAGAAGAATTAATGACTATTTTTGTTTGAAGACTACATATAAAATAGCTACCAAAATAAATGTTGGTAACTGCAGTTTGACTAAAAGTTGACAAAAATGCAATGACTTTTCGTCGACTAAAACTAGACTAAAACTATGAAAGACTCAAATGACTAAAATGTGACTAAGACTATTAAGCATTTTCGTCTCAAGATAAAGACTAAGACTAAATCAAAAATGGCTGTCAAAATTAACACTGCACATCACGATTCGATTCGATTCAATTACGACTCAGAGGGTTGCGATGCTATGATAAAACAATTATCGATGCATCTTTTGTTTTAATACAGATTTTCTTTTTCCTCACTGTCTGACTATTAAAGCAGAGTATCTGGAATGACCCATAATGAATTTACTTCCAAGATTTTATTAATGAAACAAATGGAAGTGATTTGGCAAGTCAACAACAAGGTTACAAAGAACCAATGGGAAATGAAACATGTGCCTGTAGCAGCATACTTGTAGTAAATTAATACAGACTTAAGCATATTCTGTAATATGGTTTCTCATATTTGTTGTGTTTCCACAATATTTTAGTTTGGCTTGACAACTTGCATATAGTGTGCCTCTTGTCCAGGGTCTTTCCCCTCCAGCCAGAAGCCAAAGTGCTTCCATACCCTAGCTTTTAACGCAGACGGTGCCAGTCTGATTTCACGCGCCACCATCATGCATCTGTTAAACCTTTACTGCACGCTTCTGCGGCACGTTATGGCTCCGACGCGGCCATCGGAGCTGATCGCAGCCACTCTAGTCAATGCTTGTGTTTACACCATCCGCGCCGCAGCACGTTTCTGAAGCACTGCCTGCAACTGCACAAAACACTTTCACTACGAGAGAAAGCGGCAGCCGCGCAGCGATTCCACCGCTTGCCACGTCCCGTGTGAAAGGGCCTTAACACTGTGAGTTGGCAACGGTGTGAGTTGGCAATGCATACAGAACGGAACAAAACCTTGTCGGATCCATAACGCTCCGCAGACGCATGCAGTGTAAATAAGGGGTTAGAGTTCCGCCTTTTGCGTTCGGTCAACATCACGTTATCAATTAACATTCAGAAATAGAAAATCGATTCATGACATTTGTGAATCGATTCAGAATCGTCCACGTTTGCATCGCGATGCATCTAAGAATCAATTTTTTTCCCCCACCCCGAGTGTTCATGATTCAACAATAAGATGAGACTGGGCAAAAATGGCATTCATGGGAGAGTTACAAGGCAAAAGCCATTGCTGACCAAAAAGAACACAAAAGCGTGTCTCACATTTGCTAAAAAATATCTTGATTATCCCCAAGACTTTTGGGCAAATATTCTGTGGACTGATGAGACAAAAGTTGAACTTTTTGGAAGGTGTGTGTCCC
>NW_015638975.1:913463-914785 GCF_001515625.1 Sinocyclocheilus rhinocerous | reverse complement strand
TATTTCAAAACTGCATTTTGTATTTACTCGGGTTTTGTTTGTGTAATATTAAAATTAGTTTGATGATCTGAATCATTCAAGTGTGACAAATATGCAAAAAATAAATAAAAAAAACAGGAAGGGGGCAAAAACGTTTTTACACCACTGTATATACATACATGCATACATGCATACATATATACGTGTGTGTGTATGACTATTTTTGGCAATATTTATGACAAAGTTCATTCTGGACTCTGCTTTTACTTCTTGCAATAACCCAACATCAGCAGAAATGAAAATAAGAGTATAATCAAGTGTCTTCTCTAGATATTGTATATTTTTAATGGAAAGTCTATATTGAAATCCTGCCAGCATACATAATCAAAGAGTCTTTGCTCCCCTCCTGCTGGCAGGTTAGTCAACCGAAGTGATCTGCTATATGCAATCTAACTAGGGTTGGGAATCGAAAATCGATTCCGATTCCAGAATTGGATACTTATATTGGAATCGAAACTAGGAATCGATAAGAATCGGAATCGATAAGCAGAATCAGAATCGGAATCGATAAAATTCAAACGATACCCAACCCTAAATCTAACTTTCAAGTGAGCAGTCATTCCAGAAAATGCAAGCTAGCAGTTGGAAGCCTCTGTGTACACACACACAGAGCTATCTAAACTTTCTGAATTTTTTCAATAATAATAAAAAAAAACACTTTCTGCTTTTTGCATGCTTTCATGTGCTTTTGATTCTAATACTGTTGTTACAAACGAGGATGTCCCCAAAAAGAGGTTTTGTCAGATTTCGCTCACTTCTGTGTATAAATTTGTCATCAGAAGCCAAAAAAGCTATAATATCTGTGATAGCTAAACATGTTGCAAGAGAGGTGTCACCACCAACATGACAAAGCACTTTAATTTAATAGAAAGTTAAAAATCGCGAACATGATTCAAACACTAACGTGATTCTATTCCTAAAATACAATGATTTGTCCGTTTCATTCCTCAACCTTTGACGTGTGTGATCAATGTTGTGATCACTTGGATCGTCCGTGCAGAGTACGATCACATCAGTGTGATTTGAACATTTAAATTTGCGTTCGTGCTGCCATTGACCTAAAGAGAGCAGCTGTCTGTCATGAATGAAACAGCTTCACAGTCTTTTCAGCCACACTGTATCATTATTTCTGTGTTACAAACATTCTAATCACAGAAGTACTGGGATAAAAGGTTATAGTTCAGATATAAACTGTGTGTATGATGTGTATGGTAGCGAGTAAAACAGAGTAAATCACCTTTTGAAAATAATTTGACACTTCAAATGAAGATTTGTCGATTACA
>NW_015638975.1:884503-911745 GCF_001515625.1 Sinocyclocheilus rhinocerous | reverse complement strand
ACACACACAGAGCTATCTAAACTTTCTGAATTTTTTCAATAATAATAAAAAAAAACACTTTCTGCTTTTTGCATGCTTTCATGTGCTTTTGATTCTAATACTGTTGTTACAAACGAGGATGTCCCCAAAAAGAGGTTTTGTCAGATTTCGCTCAGTTCTGTGTATAAATTTGTCCTGAAAATATAGTTAATTAGGTACACACAGTTCAGTTAAGACACAAAAATTTCAATTCTTTTATCATCTTTTAAGATTTCAAGCACTGTATCAAAGAAATTATTGATGCTGATGTGACCAGTATGTTGAACACCTCTGGACTTAGCGAATCCAAATTCTGACAGACGGAATAGCGAATGATTTCTGACGAATCTTAGGACCAGCGAAGTATCTTCCCAACTCACGGATTAGAAAAGGACAGATTTCAAGAAATAATGAAAACAACACAACAGAACCTAAGCAGTGTGCATGTGTGCAACTCTTACACACCAGTCTAATTACCCATGACAGGTTTAGGCTGATGGTTTCTCAGTCCCAGGACAGCCAGGCACTGGCAGTGAGAGAAGAGAGCTGGTCTAATGAGACAGCAGAGCTCTGAAAGTCCACTCAGCGTCTTTGAGAACTCCACAGAGAACAGTAACCACACAGACACTGAGGATCCAGCATTGGGTTCTCTCTTAATAATCTATACAATTCAGCATCATTTGCATGGCTTCCTGACATCACGATGATGCTTCTGGTTGAGTGGAACTGCTGCATTAATCTGTCTGTCACAGGACGACTAACCTCAGGACTGAGATTATGGGTGACAGCTCACATCTCTCTTGCTCCTGAGAGAACTTGTTTTCTTCAAGCAGGAACTGACTGTTGTGGAATAATGTTAGCATGTCCAGACAATGAGTCATCAAAATGTGCTCTGTCAGGTGAGGGCATGGAGGAGAAGAGAATATGTATGTGGCTGAAGGTGTCTTGGTGGTAGTTAAGGAAAGACTGTCACTCTGATCTCAACAACTCCATTTCTTCTCTGTGAAGTTTTTATTGTCCCACATTGAATGCAGCCCCATTCAAATGCAAATCTATGTTGGGCAGAACAAGAGAGACATCTGTCTAGAGGAAACGAGTGTAAAAGGAAATGACAAGTGCCTCGAGGAGAGAACCGAAATCTTCTGAGATGAGAAAAGTCTCTGACTTGTCAAAGCAATCTAAATGGAAGTATGGTGAGCTTTTAGCTAAAATCTCAGATTCGTTTTTTACTCTTGAGAACACAATAAAATAGTGGATTGTTTCAGTGAAAATTATTTATGCACTGACACATTTTTGCTGAGTAATAAACAGCAAAACAACAACACCACATAAACAAAACTGACAAACAACTACTCAGAAACGCAAGCTGTGGTTGTGAGAGGTTGTCCCAAGCAGGAAGTGTTGGGTTTCAGTATTAACAACCCATACTTTTATGACTGAGCTTATTAAAATATGCAATAATACCAGATGAAATTTTCAAAAAACTCCATTATGGTCAACCTAAGCTGGATGACTTCCGCAAGGTATTGGAACAACCCCTTGCAAGAAGGCATCATAAGAATGAAGGGAATTGTTAGACGCAAATGCCAGATAATAAGAATTATGCCAGCCCTAAACCTAACCCTAAAATCTTGGTTGAAAGGGATTTTTTTCCAAGACCAAAAGGATGTTGAACAGGAACATGTCCCACTTGGCAAAATCACCTACAGGAAAACAAAGACTTCCTGAAAAAAAAAACTAGTTATCATTAATCTGAGGAAGAGGAAGATGAAGATGGCGATGGCGAGATGAAGATGGCGCCGACGCTGATGGCTGCCTCCGTGGCGTGCTCCGTCTGTCACTGTCATTCTGTTACACTGTGGAAGCTTCTGTCACGAAAACAAATTCCTCGTATGTGTAAATATACCTGGCAATAAAGCTCATTCTGATTCTGATCTGCATCAATACAGTACAGTAGATGTATTCACTGTAATGAATGCATGTTGATGAAATTATGAATTTCATGATTTCGCAAAGGGATATGTTTGTGATTGTGTAAGGTCTCTGTTTACAGCAGCCAATATATACAATATTGCATATATTAATACAGCAGTCAGAGATTAAGAACAGCAGCCCAATGAGAGAATAAATAATTCTAGGCCTAATTCTAGAAGTTAACTGAAACCAAGACTAAATATGGTCAATTACATTCTTCACAAATTTTGCTTTTATCATTTAAATGTTCAGTGAGGTCTTCCTGAAAGTGGAGAAACATACCCACAGGAAACATTCTGAGCCTGGCATGAGCCAGTGAGTGTTCCAGAGTTCACTCCACTCTCCAGGTGCCCTTCTGTCCTTGTGCTTCAATAGACCACTGTCGGCCACAATTAACTTTTTCTCTTTCCTTCCCATAGATACAAGCTCACTGTCCCTATCTGACCTCATCCACACTTGCAGTGAACATACATTAGCTCTCTTTAACTCTAACTTACTGTGCATGCACAAACCCAGCATGTAAGCGGCATATGTGTGTGAGCTAGAGTTAGTTATCCTGTTCCTCCCACAGCTGATAGTGATACTGAGCACTTCATCACTTCAAAGTACAAGAATTGACAGAGGAGTGTGGAAAAGACACTTCATTTCCTTCTGCACTAGTACATGCTGTTAAAGTTCCTTGTTGCTTGTCCAGTATTGTAATGCATTCTCTTAAAGAAAAATGAAAATTCTGTCATCATTTACTCACATTCATATTGTTGTAAACCTGTATTATGTTCTTTCTTCTGTGGAACATAAACGAATATTTTCTGAAAGTCAGTGTTCAAACAACATTTTACACTTTACCCACTGACAAACTTTTTAGACATATGCCTAACCTACTGCGTTTACTAGGATACTCGCCAAAACGCGCATTTTGAAGTAATTTTGTCTGTATTTATTCATCCATGCACAAAAAAGCGGAAGAGAGCTCAATTTAGTATTCGCGCGGTGTAGACGCAGCTGTCTGTGTGCGTGCGCTTCAGATGTGTGCGCTGAAAACTTCACACTAGACGGACATTATGTGAAAATGTGGACAGTGCCAGAATAAAGGTGCCAAAATAAAGGCCTATTTATACTACAGATATCGATATTTTACCCGTGGCATCGATGCATCGTATCGTCAGACATCGTATCGATGTATCGATCCATATCGATGAATCGTTACATCCCTAATAGTGTATATAATATTTATATAAAGAGGAAAGTGTACCAGATACCAAGCTGCTAATCTTTGACAGGCTGTCGCTTTCTATCATTTCTTTTACTTGAGGATATTATAACAGTGATAACATACAATATTATTTAAGAGGCTTTATCAGCCTGTTGAGCTGGAAAAGTGCACCACTATGTTTGATTGAGAGAGTGAGAGAGTGACAATGCAAGATAGGGAGAGTAAGACAAAAGACAGTAAGGTCTAGTGCAAACTAAAAGCCTCAAGCTTGTTTATAGCCTGTGCCTAGTCTGCTTAATGGGAAAAGGGGAAGCGCTCTGCATTTTGCTGTGTCCTAACTGTTTTATTTGTGTGATAATGCTTTGTATTACACTGATTCACTCAATTTCATGATCCAAAACACCTTTCCAAAAGATTATAATGACCATCATAATGTGATGCAATTCTAACAATAACAGCACTTTTCCATCCAAAAGCAATCAAAACATGTAATTTGAAACCAATTCCATAATCCAGCCATTATAACAGCTCTCATCATACTTGGGGGAGTCTCAGAACATCAGATTGGAGACAGACTCACTCAGACGCTTTCATTTATCGGTCAAAAGGAGCAAGCTTGATATGGATCTTTACGGTGCGTAAAATGGATTATGCTGAAAGCAGTTTATTTACATTTTATAGCATTTAAAACTGACTTGAGCAACTGGCTTAAAAAAAATGTATCTTAAAGGGGTGGTTGACTGGGTTTTTTCTAGGCTTGATTGCGTATTTTTACGTGCACCTCTAGTTTTCTCTTCCTCTTCTGTAAAGCAGCACAACATGGCCTCGCCCCCTTTGCTGCGTGTTCCCGGGGGCGGGGTTTATCTGGGTTCGTGACGTAACGGACCTAGGAAGAAGCTCGTTGTACTCCCTACCAGTCGTTTTTGTAGGCATTAAACTGCCAGAATTTTAAAAGACGATATCTCCGCTTGCATTGAACTTTCAGCACTGCAACTTTGCAGATATTGTTTATGCTCAAACAGCAACATTACACACTAACGTTAAAAAAGTGAAATCGCAATCAACCACCCCTTTAAAAAAAACTTATCACCCTTAGGAAATTGATTTATATACACCACCATTCAAAAGTTATGTGGTCAGTTGTTTTTGAAAGAAAGAAATATTTTTAATCAGCAAGGATGCGTTAAAATTGATGAACAGTAGGAATATTGCAGTCAAAAGAATACATTTAATTTAAAAATATTTTTATTTAAAAACCGTTATTTTACATTGTAATAATATTTCACAATATTATCCTTTTTACTGTATTTTTGATCAATCAATGCAGCCTTGATGACCATAAGAGACTTCTTTCAAAAACATTTTAAAAAACCTTACTGACTCCTAACCTTTAAATGGCAGAGTACAAAACGAGTTTGTTTTCTAAATATATCTACATAATCAAAAGCATCCACAGAAACTATATTAACACTATATACAGAAACACGGTCAGCAAGCTGGACACAGTAAAACATTAAATAAGAGATGATTAAGGATATGCTGTAGGTCATTCCAATGCCAATATTAGCTCACCGATGTCATCCTCATGGTACATGACTGAGTGGTAGGGCACATTCTGGTCTTTGAGGTATCTCTCTGAGGGTTCTACGTAGTATGTGCCCTGATGGCTCTTAATGAAACCCTCAAATTTCCCATCCACAATAGAGCCATGGGTCAGAGTGCCCTTCTCACCTGCAAGATAAAAACAAACCAAAGATTAAAGACCAGCAAAGGCAACTGTAAAGTCAGTCAGGGCACAGAAACAACTCTCTCTCTATGCTGGCAGACAGAGGGAATGTCATGAAATATGACAGAAGGAGAATGTATAAAGAGAAGCTTCCTTATTATGATCCAGTCATTCATCTCCAATAACATTAAAAAAAAACACACACACACAGTGCACACCACGCAACCAAGCTTGACCTTTAGAATGGTAATGAGCTCAGCAATCCGGCTACTGTCTCTGACAATCAAAGCAGACCTGTTCTTCATCTACAGATTTTACTTCATCTAGTGCTGTATACCACAACAGTATGCAGATGGACATCAACATTTACACTCAATCATTTAGGAAACACTTTTAACCAAAGTGAGTAACAAATAAGGAGACAAAAAAATGACTAGTCCTAAGGAGGCATTAATTGTCTGAAAAGAACCAAGAACTAAAGTGAGATTGTACACCAACAAACAAACAAGCAAACAAATAATAATTTAATTCCTTTCGTTACTGCATTAACCCATTAACGCCCAGATGTAACTACACTTATTTTTCAAACATACTATCTGTGTCTATTTCACAATATTTATAGGTGTATTATTCAGGTAAAGATGCTATAAGCCATCTCACAATATACATCTATAAAAATAAAAAAATTTGTTAAATTGTGTAGAGAATTTTAATAAAAAATATAAATAAATAAAAAGGTAAAACTTTATACAGATTTACTATACAGTTTTAAATGCATTAACAGTCAAGTGCTCAGCAAAGACGTGATTTTACACATTTTTTTGAAGGTTTTGAGGGCCTGGTGAAATTATTTTACCATCGGGGAACAATGAAACTGAACTACATCATAATTTGAAGTGCAGCACAGAAAAACAGGAGTGGAGCTTCCTAGACCGACAGCATATCCTGGAAAGTTCTGGTTCAATTTCAAAACAGATTGCCAAGTTCCACATGTGCGTACATGAACCATAAAATAACAAAGCATGGAACCAACAGAACAGACCAAGAAAAGGAACTGATGTCTATAATAATGTAGACATCTTAAGCCAAAATGTCAAGTCATCATTTTCACTCGTTTGAAATTCTAGACCACTTTAGGCAAGACAAATGAAAGAGACTCTTTTAATGTTTGGTGTTTGGATCTTACAAGCACCACTAGTGCTTCAAAAGAAAACATACTGAAATAAAACAGTTAACTGGGATTTACCAGGAGCTGTCTGCTATCACGGTTAAAAGGCTATGGGAAAGTATGGGAGTGTGTTTTGGCTGTTTCTCAGGCACAGAGGAAGAACCTGCAATCCGGTTTCTTTTTTTTTCCAGAAAGGAACAAGCTCTGAAAGCTCTTGAACTTTTCATCCCGAAAACTGATAACAACAGAAAGAAGATTCACTCTCACACCCTGTGTAACATTAAACTACTGCTCTCCTCCATCCCTCCCCGACCTTCTGCCCTCTCGTTCACAGAATAAAACAACAGAAAAGCTGACGAGGTGAAGCATGAAGACATGCAAGAACATAAAACAAACAACAGCCAAGATATATATTGGCACAATATACTTCTCCAAACATTTAATTTCTTATGAAGTCAATCGTAATAAACAAACTGAATTTGCTAATGAAAGAACGGCTGTTAATGTCATCGCCATTCATTCCACAGAGAATTTGCACCATCCCGGCCTACTTCAAACTCTTTTGTGAATATTAGAGGTTACGAGATTAAACACAGAGCGATGTTTATCCTTTAGAGAGTACAAAGAGTGCTAATGGATAACAAAGGGGGAGAGAGGCAGTGAGAGGAAGGCTGAGAAAAAGTCAAAGAACATTTGTACATTTAAGGGCTTTTTCATTTCAAACATTTTTGAAAAAGAGTGTCTAAATTGTAGAAGAGCTGGAAACGAGCATTACGGACAGTGTTTTATAGTTTTTGTCTTTTGACAAAAAAGTCAAAATGTCCTTAAATGTAGTCAATACTTCATCATGTCAAATGTATGTCACATTTTACTCCAACTGAAATGGCATACAGTCAATGAAAAGTTAAATAATAATAATAATAATAATAATAATAAAGGTTTTACTTTCTATCAAAAACTTTTGAACAGCAGTATATGTAAAAAATGAAGAAAATGTGTCAAACTGTAATAGTTTGCACTTTAAGCACATTTTCAAACATTTTGAAATGTATAAACAATCTACAACATATATGACTGGATTTTATAAATCAATACTTACTATATTTATCTTCTTAATTTCTAGTGCATTGCTGTTAATCTTTTTGTTTTCATCAACAGTAAAGAGTTTCATTATATTCACAGTACAGGAGTCTCATCTTCAATACTGCTGACAAAAAATCCTCAAGAAACAAAATGTCAATGAAAAATTGTACATTTTCATTCTTAAACTGCCAATAAAAAGTTGACCCGACAACTTGTGAAATGCCGTTCTCCATCTGTGGTGTTAAAAAATCTATTGTGTATTACAGGTGAGCGATAGCATTATTTATTAGTATTAACCCTTAGATGCATGAATGTTTCACCAATCATTATTACATATTCGGGTCTTTAGCGGCCCGAACTCTCTTGATATTTTAAGAACAATTACAGAAGAATAAAATAAAGTATATTTCGTTACCTTTTGAAACTTAAAAGGGTTCAATTTGAGCAGATGATTTTACCATCGCTGTCATTGTCAGAGCGCACTTCCACAGTACATTCAGCATCTGCCTCATATTCGCGATCTCAGCCATATTCTCAAAACTATCGTTTTCAATGACTTCATATTCAATATTTTGATCACTGGCAGCTTATTCACCACATCCAGCATCAAATGACAGTGATATTTATATTTCATTGCGTATAGTAATTGTATGGGAAAAGTATTCTTAAAATGCATTCAAAATTCGGAATAATTTGTAATATATAATTATTCACGATATTTAGAAGTGCCCACGATAACAATATCGTGCATATTCATTACCGTGATATACCGCATTACCAAATACCGGCACAGGTCTACTCTGCAGTAAAGCCATTCAAACCAGTTCAATTTTTGCTGATGGTATTCGTTTGTTTTATGCCTGCAGTAATGTAAATATAGTTGTGCAGGAAAAAAATACTTACACATTTACATACCTCGGGTCTCTAGCGACCCTATACACTTTTTACAAAAAATTTATCAGAAAACTGGCATTCTTTTATATATTACTATTTTTTTTCTTGTTATATTGTTTATAATGAATAGATTGAGGAATACTATACTATAATGAGGAAGGAGGGAGAGGGTAGAGAATGATGTCCCGGGTAGCTAAAGACCCGAGGTATGCATTTAAGGGTTAATTCATCACTTCCAATAAAGAAACAGTCCAGAACAATCCTCAACCATGTTCACTTCCTCAGGCCTGAAGTCATCCACTCACCCATATCAACAGATCACATGAACGTCATCTTCTGACAATACCAGTTATTATGAAACATCCTGTGGTGAGCAGGAAATTACATGAATCCATTCAGAGCAATTCAGAGACTGAAAGGATGTGTCAGTACTAGGGTCAGGGGAGATGCTCAGAGTCAATAAGGATGCCTGATCAGACCAAGAGAAAAAGAAAAGTAGATTTCATCCTCCAGTAGGCAATCTGTCCATCATTTAATGATACACATCCGATTTCTTTCTCAGCTGTTTACATTCATTTAAAAGATAACCGACTGCGTTTACGAGAATGATCATGTGACTGCCGCATGTGTGCGGCAGTCAGCCAGCAAGACGAGACGGCAAAGAGTTGTTTTCTGCAACTTATTGCACTTAATAACTCTTTTCAGCGTCAAGCAATTCTCTGCTATATGCGTCGAACTAAAACTTTGACCTTTTGCAACGTTTTGATTTAAGTAGCCTATTATTAAAATGATAATGATATCGCACGGCGTTGCGATATGCATATTGCAATATTTACATTTGCGGTATTTCGATATATCGTGCAGCCCTAATTTAAAGTACATGGGTAATTGCTCAAATCTCACTAATGTGTCGTCACCGATAGCCTCGTGGGCAGCGCGTCGACATGTAGCGCCACTGTGCTTCGGGCGTCCCGTGTTCGAGTCGTGGCTCGCGGACCTTTCCCGATCCCATCTCCCCCTCTCTCTCCCACTTCGCTTCCTGTCTCACTACTATCCTATCAATAAAAGGCAAAAACGCCAAAAATAAATCTCACTAATGTGTTTATCGCAAGCTGTACCCATCATCAATCAGGTTCAGTGCCTCATCGCACTACAAGGTACATAATGAGAATAAGGTAATGATACAGTTGTTCTGAAGGCCTTCACTAAAGTGAGGTCATGATGTCAGCTCAGAAACTTCAGAAATTATCAAGCGAAAATGAAGAGTAACTGAACAAGACATTTCATTCACTTATGCAGAAGATGAAATCTGAAAACACTGAAATACCCAAAACTTTAAAAAAAATCCATGCAGTGACTGGATTAAAATTATAAGTGACAAGAGACAGTAGAAAGCTATACAATCTCAAATTAAAATCAGGCAATTATTTAAAATGTGTCCAATTAAGGAGAATATTTTTGTGTCATTTAAGACTGAAGTGTTTTACATAAAATAATTTCATGCTGTGTCTTTTGACAAAATTCTATACGTTTAGCAATGTGTGAGAAGATTTAAGTGGAAATTTGGTCAGCGGGTTATGTGAGAAATAAATGAGGTGCACAGTGGTCAGATCCATGTGGAAAATGTCATCATAGCAGGGTGTGTGTGGTTCAGCTCTATGAAAGGACACACCTTCACTTTATTGACATTTGCCTTCTTTTACAAACCCAACAGAAGACAGGATGAGCCTGACTCTACAGCCTCTATAACCTTAACAAACTGTTTCCATCACCCTGTTTTTATGCACATTTTGAAGTACTGCATCAGAAAAGAGCGATGGAAGTGCCAAATTTTGGGAAAAAAGGGTGGTTCGCTTGAGGTGGTCTTTGACTTGTGCGAAAAAGGGTTCATGCGATTAATGGGAGATGGAACATGCATATGCCAAATAAATTCCTCCATGCACATCAAAAAAAGTCATGTGACTTTGCGCGATGGGATGGGATAACTTGACTAACCAGCGGACTGATCTTGTTGCACAGTAGTGTTGTCACGGTACCAAAATTTCAGTATTCGGTAGCAATACCAGTGAAAATCCACAGTTCTCGGTATCAATTTCGGTACCATAATTGTAATCTTACATGACTGCGTTACCAAACAGCAGGCATCCTCCTCCGAAAACAATGAATGCATTTATAGTGTTTCGTCTGCAGTAAGTAATTTATTATATATGAAAATGATTGTATTCAGTGGGTTCTCCTACATTTCTTAGTGATATTTAGTGCCAGTTTAACAGGAAGTAACGATTTTGTTTTCTTTGACTCACTGGATGGAAATGGTGCTTATTCGCAAATGTTTTATGCAATATTCCAATTTTGCACACAAGTTAAATTCGCAACTTCGGATGGAAACAGTCAGTAATGTTTTTTTTTTTACTTTTTGAGCATTTCTATCAGAAGGCACTGAATGTCATTAACACCAATTTAATCAAATAAATGTTCAAACATAATATAGCAATAACATATTATAATACAAAAATACAACAAGGACATATTTTAAATCATTTAATAAATCTGTTTCCTACACTGTTAAGAAATTAATACTTATATCCAGTATGCATTAATCTGAGTCACAATAAAATAATTTGTAATGTTACAAAGGACTTCTATATGGTTGTATATGTTCTATATGTTAGCGGATGTTTGATTATCTAGGAATTTTGAGTGTATTCTTCATAGCCACTGATTTTAGTCAAAATTTATAGTTATAGAATTTATATTTATATATATTTTTTCTCTCTGACAGCAACAGGTCACTAGGGTAGTAGGAAGCACCTGTATAACTAGATAAGCCTAAAAGAACATAATGACATATCAGATGTTACCAAAAAAAATCCCTGAATAATTCATTATGGGGTACTTTTGCCCCCAAAATTTGAGGCATTTTCTGTAGATCAAATTAAAGGAAAACCCCACCAGAAAAGCAGTTTTCCCTCACTATATTCTCTTTTTCTTAATAACTCTACCTTACATGACGTGTACAAAACAATCACTTTGCATCTTCTAAAACAGTGTACAAATACAATAGATGGAGGCAACGTTTCCGTGGCAACTCAGGAAGTGTGTTGAGGTGGATGCATGCCTTTATGTACAAGTGTGTGCATGTGTGAGTGCTGGAAAGGTGCCATGCTCACCGTAAATTTCTCCATTGTAAATGTGAGAAGTGTCATAGGGAATCTCTACTCCAGAAACTTCCACCTTCAGATCGGGAGCGAAGAGAGAGGTGTCCCTCTTCATCCGAAGGTTAAAATGCCTGATAAAAAAAGAGAGAGAAAGAGAACAAGATTAATGGACTGTGAAGTTGCCCGTGAGTGTACATACAATGTGTCCCGACAGAGGTGGATACAACACACACCAAAATACTACTAGTCTGAGCCAAGTCAGAATAAGAGTCATGATGCAGAGCATTACGGATACTGAGATAACGGCGGAATAAGGGAAATCTGCCAAACAGCATTTCTCACTGCCAAAACGATTTTTTCCCCTCATTTACCAGCATTTATAATGAAATCATATCTTCCCTTCAGATTTTTCCATTTCCCATTGGCACATTTGGTCATTAGGATTTTCTAGAACACTAGGAGCTGGTGAGTGACTCATAGTGATTCAAAATGATTCATCTGGGTTATTAACTTGACACACATCTACATGAAGATGCTCTGACATGTCGAAATTTATAATTGAGCATGTGCTGGATGTCTAGTTGAAGACATTATGGATTTATGAGAAGAAAAAAAAACAAAACATTGAGTAAAAGAATGTTCACACCAAGAATGATAACCATAAAGATAAAGATAACTGTATTAGCATCCACACCAGAGCACAATGAAGTTTTATTTATTCTAAGCATGCACTGCAGTTTTGTCCTCTGCTACTTTAAATGCTCAAGCTCTTTAAAACAGGAAGGAAAAAATCGTTCTGGTTCAACATTATCATTCCTCGTTATAGTTATGATGTGGGGATTTCGCTACTCTTGAAAATATCAAACTATTATTATAGCTTTATAGTTATCTTTACAGTTATCATCCTTGGTGTGCCTTAAGATTCCATCATCAAACCCAGAAGCAATCTGCAGATACAAATTTATATGCTCAAAATTTTGGGATATGTAGAATGGATTTAAAGTACCTCACTCCTCATAACAGCCAAAACAACCATCAAATCTGCCATATTTTTAATAGAAAGGCAAATTCTATAATACTTTTTTCATATACTGTTCATTTTCTTTGTTTAAAAGTTCTGTCTAATCTTTTATTAGACAGACTGTTATACAATGACAGTAAACTATGAAGATAGAGTCTGCTTTCTCGAAGGTGCTGATATTCTTATTGCCATTTTCTGCTTTTGACACGTAAAAAAAAAAAAAAGCCAACTATCGACCATGGCGATACATCAGTTGCCCAATATCTTTTAATAAATAAACATGCAAAGGGTGGGGCAATGTATATAGCATTACAAGTCTATTAATTCCCACAGAGCTTTTTGCAGAGTACTGTGTGTGCAGATTACATCAGTCATTTGTTTTGTTGACAGCAGAGAGAGAGAAATAAATGTCTTGCTCTGCTGAATGGCCTTGACCACCCTGCATTCATGGATTCCCTCAGGATAAACGGGATCAGGCATCACCCATGCTCGTGCAGCTGAGCCTGTGTGTTTGTGTGTGTGAAGCTCTTGTCTCTAATACATCAGAGGACTAAAGGAGCCAGACAATAGCTGTGGACAAGATGTGCCTCATCAGGGGAGATTTTAATCATGTTAGCTTGAGAAAAGACATTACCGTAATGGGAAAAACACCACAGTATTGACCTGAAAAAAAACTCCCACAAAGCTGAATTTCGTAAGAGGCTCAGTACAGGAACAGGAAGACTCGAAGCCAAAGGGGCGGACCCACGTCCCTGTAGTAAACACTCCTAGTGATGAGCATAGCAGCTCAGTGCTCCACCCAGGATTGGTTTGACCTTTGTGCAGGTGAGACTCACTGCTAACATACGCTAGTACTGTCATGAGGAAACTGAGAACAACAGTGAGAGATAGAGAGGGTCATGAAAAAGTGTAGGAGGAAAAGAAGAGAGAGGAATCTAAAGGACAGAGAGTCCTGGAGGGAGAATAGGCAGGTGGAGGAGGTCAGGCCATTCTCAGAACTCTCTAATTAAAACTACCCTTCACACACACACACACACAACCTAAATAAGGACACATAGACATCTACAGTTTTTTATGCACAGGAAATTCTAATTATTACAGACAACCCCTAATCAAAGTGTAGCCACCTAAACTTACATACATTTAGACTACACAGCTAAACGAGGAATGAATGAGATGAGATCTAAATGAGAACATCCCATAGACTTCTATTGTTTTTATGTATAGCTAGGTATAAATACTATATTCTCACCTCAACCATTTTTATTACCAACTCAAACCTGAAGGAAAGTTTATCATCAAACAAACTTGTTTAGCATGAGTAGCATCATCAACTAATTGCTTATTACAGAGAGACAGTTCACACATAAAATAAAATTGTCATCAATTACTGACCCTCATGTTGTTGAAAACCAGTTTAACTTTATTTCTTCTGTGGGACACAAATATGATTTTTTTAAATTGTACTGCTTTCTCTTTTCAAGAAAAATAACATTGAATGATTGAGGCTTTCAAGTCTCAAAAATGGCACGAAAAGCATTATCATAAAAGTATACAAAAAATAATTTTGGACATGAAAGTGATTAATTCTTGTTTAAATGGTAACTATTCCTTTAGATAAGAGATTTTTGGGGCATACACTGATTCTAATTTGATTTAAACTTGTTAATATTGTGGCAGACTTTCACTTGGAAGTAAACATAACAGCATACAGTACAGATTCTCTAGTACAGGAGGACATTAGGAGTACTGAAGAACATGTATGTTCATACCAATTCATACAGTGTCACTAGCCAATGCTTTAACACACAAAAGACACGCATACCTCAGAGCAGGCACTGACAGGTAACAATACCTACCATTTATGGGGGACACAGTAGCAGAGATTAGAGGAATGAGCATATTACATGTTCTTTCTTGTAAGATCCTGTGAAGTGTTACAATCAGGCAAAAGGAAGTAGTGCAGGAAGTCTCAAAGTTTTCACAACTTACAGCCAGAGAATGGCATTTTGCACAACAAGTTTAAATTAGATCACTTATGAGTCAATAAACGAGTCAGACGTTTATAAATTCAGAGATTCATAAATTAAAGAATTACACTTCAGAGGAGCTTAATCATTTATGCTGGTATAAACAAAATCAGACACGGATGATTTCATATTTGCACTGAAGCGCTTCGTACTTTTCAGTATGTGACTCGGATCATGAACAACACCCACCATCTTATTCAAACTTCCATGGTGGGCATTGGGCAAAATCCCCACACACAAGTGCTGTCTACACCTCGTTTAGCCACATGAGTCATAGTGCAGACCACAGAGCACAACATTTCCCCCAGTCCCCAGAAACATTCAGAGTCTTTGCTAATCATGTCAAACCAAGGCAGGCCTTTAAAAAGAAAGTAAAACCCAACAGTGGTGCTTTCAATATCCCCATCTCTGGTGCTTCTGCAGGTGGAATGACAAAGCGTAAAAAAAAAATTCTCCATCTAGCTAAAAATGATAATTGTCCAAATGTTCTCAGCAGTTAGGGTAATTGTCCCACTCTCAAGTTAAAATGGTTTCCTGTTTTGGTTCTATTCATAAAACATGCAAGAGAATGCCTGTTTAAATACAAAGCATTCTACAAAGCATAAGAAAATAAAAGAAAGCAAAGAAAACAACAACGTAAAAAGTAAACTTGGATGCACAAACTTTCCATTTTCTTTTCCAATTATACTTAGGTTGCATTTCAAGTGCATTTCATCCCACTGATGCACATGGAATACTGTACTAAAATATAATCTAAAAGAGTTACATTATTAGATTGCATTTACGGTGGTTCTTCTGTAAGAACAGTTTTACGCAACAATACTACAGCGAGAATAAAAGTTACGGCTTCTTTCTTTGGTGAACATTTGGGGGGCGTTATGCAAATCTTCCCTCATCGTCACGATGACATGTGCAGGCGTGTTAGAACGAACCGTTTTAGGTAGGCGTGGTTGACTCTTAACTTTTATAAAGAATATCTCTTTGGATTTGAGACTTTAGTCTTTGCAACTTTACAGCTCTTCTTTATGCACCAAGAGCTTGTAACACTTCAAAGAGAAAGGAAAAATTGAAATCAGATCATATGACCCCCATATGAACAGAATTTTCTCTATTTTAAAAGCACTAAAAGGATTGTTAATGGAACCATTAAGCCACAGGAATAGTTAAGAGGAATAACTAATTTCCTTTAAGGTTCCCATCCTCTGGGATACTGACTTTGTTGGTCAATCCTACCCTGGGTCGAGACAGTGCTAGATTAGAAAGCACCTCAGCAGCCGCTGTTTGCTTCTCATACAAATTATCAGCATTTCCACTTATCATTACTGCAGAGGGCTATATTTATCCTCATGTGATGACAGGAAGGCAACATCTGGGAAAGAGTGTGTTTGTAAGCCGTTAAGTACAAGCAATCACAAAAACCTGAACTCAGCAAATGCAAAGCACACATGAAATCACAAATGCATACACCAAGAGAACAGGATTCCTACTCTACAAAAATAGTTGTGATAAGAGAAACAGAAGAGTTGTGATAAGAGAAACAGAAGAGTGTTAAAGATGCAATTATTATGGGCAAAAATTAATTTCATTCTGCAGCCCTAATATGCAAGCAGACGGCTGATCATGATTTTAATGGGTCTCACCACCAACAGATCATTAGACTCTGATAGCAGCACTCGACCTCAGAGCCAGAAGAGACAGCCCCCTCATCAGCTGAGCACCAACAAGCCTTCATTAGCTCCACAGTAAATCACTTCTTTTCACTTGCAGTTGTCAAGCGCCCAGCAAACTCCTTTGTTTGAACATCCCAAAAGCCAAAGGGAGGCATCTAGGTTCCCACTGTGATCTTTTGTCCCTCGATGGCGTCACTTTCACTGCTAAAGGCAGTTCCAGGAATATCCCACCCCATCCCAGTCAGACCCAATTTAGTCCAAGCGGCATGTGCAATGTCATTACCCAGCACTCAACACTTTCAATTACGTTTACAGTAATGCATCTGAAATTAATGACATCCCCCACCGGCTCAGCCCCCTAATCTGAGTATAACTGGATTTCTGATGCAGGGTAATGACGCTTATTAAAAAAAAAAAAAAAAAAAAAAAAGATGACGGCAACTATGTGAGTCTATAAGGCCAGAGTGATACAGCAACAGGATATTTACTGAGTACATGATGCTCCTTTTGTTTACTACAGAGTGATAAAGGAACGCTTTACTAGAGTGCTCTATGACAGACGGGAGATGGGGGCGGTAAACAGCAGGGAATTCTGAGTGCGAGTGAGTCTGTGTGAGGGAGAATGATAGGCACTGAGAATGAAACAGCCTTTAAAGAGCAAGCAACTGAAAGAGAGGGGGAAGAATAAAGAATAAAGGTGGTTAAAGATGACTGTGAGAGATGGCAGCTGAATTAGGTCAGGACAGAGGAGGTAAGCACTAATGAGAAGAACATCCCTATATTACACAACTGCCTGCCTCACTGACCTGATCTAGGTCTGCCTCGAATGACACTCCTCAACAACAATAATAATATAAATCAAAACAGAAAATATATTTTTTAATGACTTAGACTATTATTATTAATAACAATAATACAAATATTAAATTAAATTATTAATAATACTATAACCACCATCCTATAAACCTGACACAAAATGTAGAAAAAACAGTGCAGTGCAGCCAACTCACTCCATCTATACTGGGATGAATGATCTCTAGAAAAATTGAGCAGGAAAAATGACCGAATGCACACTGCTAGGGAGATAAGAAGTCTTTGAGTGAGTTTGGATTGCTTCTCTAGGGGCAGGGGCAGGTTGTGAATCAAAGCAGAAATCAGGGCTCTGGCATCTCTGAGCTGGACTCTGCCTCAACTGCTTGCCTCTCCTCCTGTCCTTCTCTCCTCTTTAAAGCTACCTATTTTTACCACACTCCATTCTAAGGACTCATTACTGAGACACAGATTTGCCCATCTGGCTGCTGGAGAGCTTTACATACGGACACTTGCTCTATGAGTACACAAAAACCATGAAAATAGGGAATGAATCGTCAGACGCCAGAGAAGCCATTGATCCTGCAGTGCATAGTGCGCCTGAATCAACTTTCCTTGCCAGTCTGTCTGTGTTCAATGCTGCATGCCACACAGAATCAATACAACAGAATTAATTGCTGACTGCACCACTGCGGGCAAGAGCAAAGCACTGGTGAGAAATCTGATTCCTAGAACTGAAATGTGATTATTTAATTAGACAAAATTCAACTCAATTAAAAGATATGTTGTATAAAATATGAACTATTCTGAAGTAGCTTCACAAAGAAAACTGCCTAACAATCCCCAGTGAGACAACCAAAGGCAAAAACCCCTGAAGATGTTTAGGTAAAAACAAACCCTAGTTCAAACATCTGGGTCAGCAAGGAAAGAAATATAAAGAATACTTTCACAATTTTTTACGAACTCTTATAAAATAATGGTAATGGCTGCTGAAAATTCAGCTTTGCCATCACAGGAATAAATTACATTCTAAAACATATTTAATAAGTTTTACATTTTAATATTACTTTTTTTTTTATTAAATAAATGCAGCCTTGGTAAGCATGATAAACTTTCAAAAACAAAATAATCTTTACTAAACCTCTGTAAAGTAGTGTAAATCTAAACACACGAATCTTCATTTAGTACAAAGATGATGTTTTGACCTTGTAAAATATGCTTTTAGTTCTTGTTGAATTAAAAAAAACAAAACAGAGGAAAAGCCATTAAGATGTTTATTTGCTTGTCCATCTTCTAGTGCGCTTGGAAAAAGAGTATCAAGTCTTAATGAAAGTCCTTATTAAAACATTATGTGCTTGCATTCGTCGTTTTAACCAATATTGTAAACAGCAACATTTTAATCCAATCAAACATCTTATTGGACATTGTTCTCTAATTACCTCCTTTCCCTGCAGGAGCATAAATATTCTCAATAACGATACCGCAAACTGTTATAATGTACCACACAACGGTGTTGTCCTTCCATTATCAGATGCAGGCCGAAGCCAGTGTGATTAGTAGATTTCCTGCAGAATGTCCTAGAGGAGCACCTCAGACTGAATTCAATTCAGAGCAACCGGACAAAAACATCAGGGACAAGTATGAGCAACTGGAGCAAGAGTTACTCTACAGAAAGAGGAGACAGTGAGAGTGAGTGAGTGCAGATGAATAAGACCGTTAACCGTTTGATGGATGGATGGGAAAGCTTTACTGAAGAACTTTTCAGTATCAAGCCTTATAAAGAACCCATCTGGCGATGAGTCAACATCTTCTGTACAGCACATACTGCTACACAAAGGACATATTTGGACTGTACAGATCACTGACATGATGATCAACTCACGATTCGATTCGATTCGATTCGATTCACAATTGTTTTTTTAACAAAATGAGATTTAAGACAAATTATAAATTAAATGTGTCCTTTTATTATTGCTTGGACAAAATACTGTACGTTTTTGTGTACAGTATTTTGAAATAAATTTAAATATAACACTATAATAATATACTAATATAGCACTTAGTAAATTATTGCCCTTTTGTTGATTTTGATTGCTTCTATTGTCCTCATTTGTTAGTCGCTTTGGATAAAAGTGTTTGCTAAATAACAAAATTTAAATATAATGTAAATGTAAATAACAAAACTAAACTGAAATTTTAAAACAAGCCCCAAATCAAATAAATAAGTAACACAAATAAAATAAATCTCTTCATATAATCAAACTAAGGCTTTGTCTGTGCTCTCTCCATTTAAAATTAGAGGCAGGCAACCACTGCATTTTGATCAAGATCCAAACAAAGATGCTGCATACATGCAACGAGCAGTTTTAATCAAAATTTCATTGTATAATTTCTAAATTTGAAGCAAAAACTGAATGGTCTTCATATAAACTCCTACCCCTAATTGAATCGCGATTTGTTTAGCATCTCAACCGATTTGAATCGTCACATTTAAATCGACTTTCAACCGGCTCGAGGTTAATCGTTACATCCCTAACTACCACACAAACTCATTCGCTTTAAGAAATACTTTGAAAATGTCAATTTTAATAAACTAGAACCTTCATCACAGAGAATGTACACAAAATACACACTTATAAGAAAAATCTCTTGATCTCAATTCCATTTCCTCGTAACAACAAAAAACAACATGCACTGTTTAAAACAAGAAATAAAATATGTATTTCTTCTCGCAGTCTGCGGTCAGGAGACCTGCTGTGATCTCTCAGCACTTCCTTTGTTATTTCAGCCACCTGTGTGCTTCCGAGTCCCTTCACTGTGATCAATAAGAACGTATGGACAGCAGATGAAACCCCTCAAAAATGTGAGTTTTTGTGTGGCAGGACATCTGAAGAGCTCTGCAGGGCTTCTAATAGAAAAAAAAAACACAAAACATCCAAAAGCTGAAGATCACGGTCAGAAAAACACAGTTTGTTGCTCATTGATGATCTCTGCTCATTGATTGCTTCCAAAACCAAAGAAAACAAACAATATGTTTCATAGTGTGTAACTGAGCATTACATTGCTGAAGAAGAGGCTGAAACAGAATTATTAAAACTAATAATAATAATAATAATAATTCATTACATTTACAACATTACAACTTGATATAGTGCTTTTCTAGGCACTCAAAGCGCTTTACATTGTCAGGGGGTATCTCCTCATCCACCACCAGTGTGCAGCATCCACCTGGATGATGTGACGGCAGCCATAGTACGCCAGAATGCCCACCACACACCAGCTTATCACACCCACCCACACACACACACACACACACGACAACAAAAACATGACACCACCGGTCTCCTGGTCTGCATGTTCTTAGCATAGTTATAAAAGGCTGATATCATTACCACTTCTGCAATTTTATTTGAATGGGAAAAGAAATTGTGTAATTTGAAAAAGCCAAATAGAAGTTTTAATAGATATTTTCAATATCTAATGCAATCCAATTGAATGCTTCTGTGATCATTTGTACTGACAAAACAGGCCGTTTTTATTTGCCCTGGGAAACAGCAGTAGCAGATGAGACCTGGGTACACAAAAACATCACAATCAAAAATGTGCAAAGTTCAGGAGCACTGGCAGAGTTAAGGAGTCAGAGTATGTTGTATGCCGTTATAATAAATCTGTGCCTTTTTAATGGTGGTGTGGAAAGTTCCAGTGTTTGAATGGAATTGTACATTCAGTTCCACAATAAAATTGGATTTGTTCTTGTTTCAGAAACAAAAATTTCCAACAATATTACAAAACTATGCATGTGGCATGGCCTTTATGTAATTTGCCTCTATCTAATTTGTAATGATTGTTAAAAAAAAATGCACTCCTGATTTTGGATCTCTTTTAGCACCCTAACTTACTAATTATTAAATCATGAGTACTACAATAATCATACATTTAATTAGTTTCAGCAGAAATTGACAATCTTATAAGTCTTCCCAGCTCTTCTACAGCATTTCTAGAGCAATTCTTCCACGGTTTAGAGTCTCTTTCTTTCTTCCTTTCTTTCTGCTTATTAAAATTTTACATTGGCTATAATCCTTCATATAATATTTTATGTAATCATGCAAATAATGATAAATCATCAATGATTAACAAAGAGCATCAATTACAGTTTAATATGGGAGCAAATTATCTTTAATGCTTTTAAATGACTGGGGTCTTAGAAGACAATCCTCTTGCTTTAGGGGACAATTTTCATTTAAAATTTCATTAGCCAATGTAATTCCATGTTGAATATCAGCTTATACGAGTACACACACATGTGGTGTTAATTAAAGGGAAAAAAGCTTATGAAACAAGCACAGATATTTTGTCTTTAAGGAAGACTAAAGACTAAAATAACATATATAATATGTCCATATATATACAATCTAATATACAGTGTTAAACATTTTAATACGAATACATATGAAAATGAAATTTTTTTTTGAAGCAGTAACTAGCATAAGCAAAATTTGGCTTATAAAAAACAAGCTATTTGTAATAAATTGCAAATGAGTTTGACTAGCTACATGAAACGCTAAGTGTACTGTAACCTTAATATGCATGATGTTAAGTTAATAAACAAATATGTTTGAAAGTGTGTATTCACATGCAGGCACTCATCTGCATCTTCTTTTATTCACAGCAACAAAACATTTAGACTAAAATAAAATGGCCACGCATACGGAGTGGAGTTCCCACACAGAAAACACCAGATACCTCTGTGGGAAAGCAGGGCTGGCTAAGATCCTGCAGTCAAATAATACTGCATCTATCACTGAACTCACTTAAACAAACAAGTGAGTTCATCCACAGTATTGAGGTGGGCATCTGAAGCCCAGCCTGCTAGCTCTGAGAGCTGGGGGCAGGAGCCAAATGACAGAGGTAATTCTCTCTGACCTTCTCAGAGACTAACAAACCTCTTAGTAATTGTACCTACATGAACTCGGTACTGAAAGGAGAGACAGAAAGAGGTACTGACAGAGAGAGGAAAAGATATCTGAATCCGATCAGATATCACATATTATAAACTGAAGAATCTGTCCTCTAAAAAACACCTGCAGTGATTAGAGCAAGTCCATCAGTCTCCAGAAAGAGCGTCTCTACAGCCTACGCTAGAAAAGCAATGAGTGGCATGCTGCCAGAAGTGCAGCATCAGCGTTTAGCAGAGACAGAAACATCACATCAGAAACTCAATAAATAAACCTCACACACAAAGACAATTATTTAATGTGCTGGTTCACCGTGTGCCTGCTGACTGGTATATTTACGCAGCCGGTGGACAGGAGGAAGAGGGAATTTTGTAGTGATCTTGGCTGTGTGTAATCAATAAAGTCAAGGCTAATATATACACTGAGCGGGTTATAAAATACAATAGTTATTTTTCGCTTTTAATAAGGTTTTTATGACCATAGAATTTTCAGAATTCATGTCACCAGTGCCAATATCTCAGAAAAACTAATACACACCTAAAAAAAAAGAAAATAAAGAGAGAAAAACTCAAGCTCTTTGAAGATAAGTAACTACCATATTGGCCCGAATATAAGACGACCCTGATTATAAGACGACCCCCCTTTTTCCAGATGTACCTTTTGGAAAAAGGCTTTTTAAAAACCAAATCTTGTTTTTTCTCAGTAAAACACATTTTGTCTTCAATTATTTTCATATTGCATATTTTTCCTATTTTAATTTTTGTTTTGAAAGTATGGTAAAAACTGGTAAAATGTACCAACAATCACATTTAAAAAATATACACTTTTTGATATACCATAAAAAAAAAAAAACAGGTAGCTGTAGTCTACAAGTCTGGGTACCGTCTTACGGTTGAAAATCACAAAGGGAGTTTGGTCCCATCATGCTAACGTGACAGTCAGGATTCATGCAGCTGTAAGGTTTTCTTTTTCTTTTGTTTTTACTCGCGATCTTTACAACAGGCATTACATTACGTATTTCATGGCACACTCGTTTTATGTGTATTGGGCGCCACCTAGTGTTGTGGGTGTATTATTGACATGTAAAAGTCTAGACCCTGAATATAAGACGACCGCGTTTTTTCAGATGTATTTCCAAGAAAAAAAACATCGTCTTATATTCGGGTCAATACGGTAATTGCAAGCAACAGGACAAAAATAAATAAAGAAATGCTACATACATTGTATAAATTAATCATTAACTGCATAGTTTTCACTGTGTAAATTACATTTCATTTTATGTAAGTTACAAAAAAGTATTCAGTCAAGAGCAATGAGTGTGTGTGTGTGTGTGTGTGTATATACACACACTCTGATAAGCTAAATAGGTTATTGCATCCCTATTACAAAGCAATTGCCTTAACGTTTTAAAATCACAAAGGGAGTTTGGTCCCATCAGGCTAACGTGACAGTCACGACTCATGCAGCTGTAAGGTTTTCTTTTTCTTTTGTTTTTACTCGCGATCTTTACAACAGGCATTACATTACGTATTTCATGGCACACTCGTTTTATGTGTATTTGGCGCCACCTAGTGTTGTGGGTGTATTATTGACATGTAAAAGTCTAGACCCTGAATATAAGACGACCGCGTTTTTTCAGATGTATTTCCAAGAAAAAAAACATCGTCTTATATTCGGGTCAATACGGTAATTGCAAGCAACAGGACAAAAATAAATAAAGAAATGCTACATACATTGTATAAATTAATCATTAACTGCATAGTTTTCACTGTGTAAATTACATTTCATTTTATGTAAGTTACAAAAAAGTATTCAGTCAAGAGCAATGAGTGTGTGTGTGTGTGTGTGTGTATATACACACACTCTGATAAGCTAAATAGGTTATTGCATCCCTATTACAAAGCAATTGCCTTAGAATGCATTTGTGGAATTTGTATGTAGGGCTGAATGATTAATTGCATTTGCGATAATATCGCGATATGAAAAAACACGATTTTTCAATCGCAGAGGCTGCGATTACACTCAGTCACGTGACACGCGAGAGTAAAGAGGTGTATGACATCAAAGTACGGTGAGAGAAAGCATAAGGAGATGACACACACCGATCGGTCTAAGCAGCGCTGCTTCAAGTCGAACACATCTAAGCAGTCTTCAGAGGAAGCATCAAGTTGGCACGCTACAGTGTTGCCAAGTCCGCGGTTTGGGGAACCTCTCCAAAAAAACGTGTATTTTACCCCCTGGAACGCGATTTTGACCAGTGGACCCCCCTCGAAACGCGATTGGGCTAGTTTTGAGTAGCAATTGGACAGGTTTTGTTGTGAAAACCTGGCAAC
This sequence comes from Sinocyclocheilus rhinocerous, assembly GCF_001515625.1. Taxonomy (NCBI): domain Eukaryota; kingdom Metazoa; phylum Chordata; class Actinopteri; order Cypriniformes; family Cyprinidae; genus Sinocyclocheilus; species Sinocyclocheilus rhinocerous. The sequence continues at coordinate 887,692 of NW_015638975.1, read as the reverse complement.
CCTGGCACGCTACACGCGGAAATGTTTGAAAGCGTATATAATGAACGTACTTCAAAACGGCACATTGAAATTACTCAATCAGTAACAGTGTTACAGTGCATTTCATTACTGAAGACTATGACCTTAAAATAATATATATAATAAGGTAATATATATATTCTTATTTATTTATTTAAAGTCTGTCTAAAGCAGTGGTTCTCAAAGTGTGGGGCGCGCCCGAGTATTGCAGGGGGAGCGCGGGCCATCAGCAGAAAAAGACAGCAGAAAACAGCCAAAGGACATACCTTAGAATGGGAGATGGATCGGTTTGTGAAAGCGAAGAGAAAAGCCATAGATGAAGTCGCACAGACCCAGGCAAGTGCTGGTCATTCAAAAGGTAAATGCAGAAAATATGACGAGACATATCTTACTCTCGGCTTCACTCACTGTCTATACCGGACGCTACAGTTGACGCGTCGTGCCGCAACAGCTCTACACTGGACGCGACAAAGCGACCGTTGCAAATCATTTTAACTTTGTGTCAGTACGTCATAAATAGAGTTTTTTTCGGGGTTTTGTCGTGTCGCGCCGCATCCAGCGTACACCGCGTCACTGATGGACCCTTTTCACAAGACCGTGATGACGTATTTAACGGTCATCAGCATCATAAATCCTCAAGTTTTTCTTATTTGTATTTTTTGTTTTAAATGTATGTACATTTATGACACTATTCTTTGTATTATATTACCTTTGCATCAAATTATAAAAAAACTAGTTTATGCTAATGCGCGGGTGTTTCTAATGCAGCGTCTATGGGAAGGACCGTAAAATTTGACATCGTTCTCTCTTTTGACTGCCGTTATCAGTCTCTCTCAGTTTTTTCCCTTTTATTGAAAGTCAGGAAAACACTATCGTGGAGTTTTTCTATTGCTATTCGAGCAAATGGGAATGCAAAAAATATATTTGTGGTACCCACCCATTCACCGCTCTTCAAGTTAACCCAACTATGACGACTTCCGCCGCTGAGAAACCCGGAAATGTGAAAAAGGTCCATTATAATGGGTTCTACTGTATTTTGCCGCTCGCGTCCGGTGTAGACACGCGTTTAATTTATTTGGTGAAGGAGGAAAGCCTGTGTGTGTCCTATGTCTTAGCTGACAGCATGAAACCCACAAAAATAAATAAATAACAGAGAATAATAATAATAATAATAATAATAACAGTTATTCTCTCTATGCTATTTTTCAATGTTTCAAGTGATGCAGGTGTTTTTTTTTTCTGGCGCAAAATGTCATTCATATCAATTCATGCATCACTTAATTTCATCGTAACATATAGGCCTGGCCTACAGAAAAGAACATTTATGTTTAATCTATCTAATATTGTGTTGGTCATACTATACAATGATTTATAGCTTGTCTTTGTTGAATAATAGAGAACAAAGAGCTTTAAAAATAATTGCATATTAAATCGCAATCTTGGTAAAAAAAAAAATCGCAATTCGATTATTTTCCAAAATCGTTCACCCCTATTTGTATGTATTTAACAGTCAAAGTAACCACTGTTCATGAGACCAAAGCAGCAAAAAATGCAAATCACATATTTCCCATAAGATCAAAGTGATGTGAGCTGAAAAGCTGAAAAACATTCATAAAAATGACAAGCTAACCTCCTCTACCTTCCTGTTACTTTGACACTGATGTATACAGTTACTTCCCTAGAGGTTAAATCACAAACTCTCAGTTCAGCTTTGTTTATTTGGAGACTTTTTTTTAATCAACTGAGAGATGGCATAGCCAGCCTAAGCTTTTTGTCTTCCAAAGCCTTGCCAATACCTAAAAGGCCTTGGGGAAGTTATGGGCAGCTGTCTTACTTCAGTATGCCATCATAAAGTTACCAGTCCAAACCCTCATTCATGAATAACTGGGATTCTATATCCATTGTGCCTTTGAGCTAGACACTTGAGTCTGGGTTACTCCAGAGGGACTGTGCCATAGATGATGTACTCCAAGTCACCTTGGATAGGAAAGTGACTGCTAATGTATGACAATGTAATGCAAATACACTGCTCGTTCTGACTATGACATCACTTCAACTCATGTGTGTGAGGGCCAGTGACACTGCAGGAACAGTACAGAGATTACCTCACTTTTTCAGCGAGAGAAGTGATAAAAAGGCAGACTGATCTGGGAAGAGATGTGCATATCAGTATTAGTCACAAGACTCACGCTGACTAGGCTCAAGTCATACGGTGATGTGTGACTCCCCATGAATCTCCTGCATTGTTAAATATTAATTCACTCGTAAGCCTCTCTGCTTCTGCGGAGGGGAATGAGTGCGGCTGTGGACTCACCTTGGAGAGATTAGCTCCAGGGCTCATTCTGTTCCACCTAAACATGATTATAAATTGATCCCTTGTCATTTGAGATGTGACTTAAAGCTTAATAAAGTGTTGGAAATAAGCATGTAAAATTACTTATTTGAAAACAACGGTAATTTTCTGTAAATCTAAGTCAGTTGCGGTTGCTTCCAGGCGAGCGGATTCTCCGCAGCTTTCTCGCCTCCGCTTTATTGCTATGACTCTTCAGGATTATAGCGCGTTCTCAGTGATCTGCGGGAGAATTCATGTGTGAGGTAAGCTGTCCGCAAAGCGCTCGCCCAAGCGGAAAAATGCGCTGTTGCTGTCAGATCTCGATTGCAGAAAATTGACTAAATCATATGAAAAAAAAAACATCATAACTGTATATTTTCCGTATACTTGTGTCGCTTACAATTAAAGTCATTTTCTGATTTTATTGTTGTTTGCAACGTTACTTGGCAATATTTTAAAGATATTATTATTATTATTTTGTTTATTTATTTAATTAAAAGTTTTTTGTGTGTGTGTTTTGCATGGTCTATTATTGGAGTAGTGTCACCCGGGTGGGAGACACTCCTATTCACTGGGAATGAATGAATGAATGAATGAATGCAGAGACATATAGAGCGGGGGAATCCCCCATCTCCCCACCCTCTGAATATTACGTATCATAAAGTAACTACGTTATTTGGCGGTTTTTACTCGGAAAAGCAGCTGTTTTCTAGCATTCGAATAACTACCTGAAACTAGGCTATAGAAGAAGGATTGGAGATGAATTTCCTTTGCAAATAAAGTAGGAATGTGCATACTTTTAAATCGACACCTGCCACGGTGTTTTCCTCTTTGAGTGT
>NW_015638975.1:860981-883824 GCF_001515625.1 Sinocyclocheilus rhinocerous | reverse complement strand
TTGCTTCCGGGCGAGCGGATTCTCCGCAGCTTTCTCGCCTCCGCTCTATTGCTATGACTCTTCAGGATTATAGCGCGTTCGCAGTGATTTGCTGGTCTGCGGGAGATTTCATGCGTGAGGTAAGCTGTCCGCAAAGCGCTCGCCCAAGCGGAAAAATGCGCTGTTGCTGTCAGATCTCGATTGCAGAAAATTGACTAAATCATATGAAAAAAAAAACATCATAACTCTATATTTTCCGTATACTTGTGTCGCTTACAATTAAAGTCATTTTCTGATTTTATTGTTGTTTGCAACGTTACTTGGCAATATTTTAAAGATATTATTATTATTATTTTGTTTATTTATTTAATTAAAAGTTTTTTGTGTGTGTGTTTTGCATGGTCTATTATTGGAGTAGTGTCACCCGGGTGGGAGACACTCCTATTCACTGGGAATGAATGAATGAATGAATGAATGCAGAGACATATAGAGCGGGGGAATCCCCCATCTCCCCACCCTCTGAATATTACGTATCATAAAGTAACTACGTTATTTGGCGGTTTTTACTCGGAAAAGCAGCTGTTTTCTAGCATTCGAATAACTACCTGAAACTGTAGAAGGATTGGAGATGAATTTCATTTACAAATAAAGTAGGAATGTGCATACTTTTAAATCGACACCTGCCACGGTGTTTTCCTCTTTGAGTGTGTCTTAAAAGCGATGAGGAGGGGAGCTTAATCTTATCACTCAGCATACCCGGTTAAAAAAAGTCACCGCTCACCACTGGTGTATGTGTGTGTATATATATATATATATATTTAAATATAAACATTCAGATTGTATTTGCTATCATCTACCACATACTTAAACATTAAAAACACTAATAATTTAATAACCCTGCTAAATGTAATCTTAGCAAAGCTCAAAATGAACAACCATTTTAATACTGTACATTATAGTGTTGTGAAGCTTAGATTCATTGTAAGCTTTAAAAACATTATTTTCAAGGCTTTAATATCGACAACAGTGTCAGCCAGACTTTTATAATTAATTATAAGTGCAATTTTCTTTCACTTTAAGTTATCAGACATTCTCATGTAGCACTTACAGACAAATGAATATATACAGCATCATTCAATGAGCACTTTAACCTTATTACATAATTAAATTCAGCATCCAAACATAATAAGGCTGATTCATGAATAATGAATTTAAAGAATTTAAAGAAAAACACTCCATCACATGTGACAAATGGCCACTTCATATGCTGTGCCGCACTCAAGAGATCCTGTTAGGCACCTAAACATCAACTTGACTCACACTTTGGCCTCCCAGAACCCCTTTCACAATAGATGACCTTCATCATGTTCGAGTACAATGGCTTCAAAAGGGACCTTTGAAGTCCAAAGAGAGAAAGAGCCCTGTGAGCTCCTGCAAACAAGGACCCTTGTTTACACCTGATATTAACGTCCATCTATGATGATCCATATGAGATGGATTGCTATTTACACCTGGTATTTACACGTTTAAGAAGAGTCTTTGCACTAAATATATGATGTAGTCGCATGGATTTCTGACTAGATCCGAATATGGTTTAAGTAATCGGATCGCACAACATTTGGACAGTTTTCACTTAGTGTCATCCACTTTTTCTAATGTCCACAATGACTATTTAATGTAGAATCCATTGTGGCATACTCACTCACTGATAACAGCACTTCCTTTGTAAGCTGCTGTCTTCCTTTAGTCTCACTTCATGTGAAGACACAGAGAGAGAGAGTGAAAATAAAAGAACACTTGGGATGTTATTTTTAGGCTGCTGCTGAACACTCTTTCACACACATGCAGGCAGGAGAAAGCAGATGGTTATGTGGATTTGTGTGTGTGTGTTTTGGTGCGGTCCTTTGTCACAACACAAAGGAATACACTAGTGCTTATGCACATGTGTGTTTGTACAGTTTGTACAGTATGGTAATCTGCACTTGAGCAGTAATTTTTGTTCTGTGCTTACTCTTTTCTTGACACACATGCATTCTTGAAAACAGATTTACAATATCATCCAAACAAATGTTGGCTAAGATGTCTACTAACTCAAAGAACAAGTCAAAACCAAACGCTCAATGTGAGGGAGCTGTCAACTAGCTTTCAACATTCAATCACAGGAACACACAGAGAGATCCGTCTCATCGTAGGAAAGATTATGTCATTGGGCTTAGCAGGCTCAGGTCTTCCTGTCCTTTGGTCCTTGTTTTCATATAGCAGGGTCAGAAGGGAACACTACTGCCGACAAAAGGGAGGTTGAGATAAACTAAGGCCAAATGGATTTGCGCAGTATCATCACAGTCTCTTGCATGGCCTAATAAAACAAGACTATTCGTTTGTATGCTTGTTATTTAATTCAGTTGTACGTTAATTCTTTCACAAAATACTGAGACAGGCTTGAATGTGATTAATGGTCCTTAAAAGAAAGTCAGAAGGCTTGATGAATAAATACTGGTTAAATTAATATAGTTAAAGCTTTGCTGAAAGGCATCTGTAAAAAGTTGCTAAAAAAAGACGCATGCCTTGGTTTCTAAAAACAAAGGAAAAATGTTTTCACAGTAATGCACTTACAATGGAAGCCCATTGGGGCATGTTTAAAATGCAGCAAATAAATGTTAAAATTAATGTGTCGCTGGTCATTTGCATAAAGTTAAGCTCTGCTCAACTTTGTTTCTTTGCCACGGGTATATTTTGCTTGTGTCAACGAAAAGCGCCAACTCTTGTTAAAAATGAATAATATCCCATCACTTTGCTGCTGCAAATTGCTGTCAGTATGAGCAACCCTTTGGACTGTAAAAAACTGTACAGATCAAGTTATATTTCAAATGAATAATTCATGTAAGAATGTTAACAAAAATACAAGCTTTCCATTTCTGCTTTCAAACCTTATGATAAATATGCACAAAAGGCTTTCATGGGGAGAGGCTGTACATGTTAATCATTTTTATTTAAACTGAGGTACGAGTTGAAAGTACTTTCTGTGGTAATCGACATCATGCTACAGATGCTGCAGAGGTGAACTTGTATCAAACCTGCAATAATTCTTTCATGAAGACCCAGTGCAATTTCATCAGTTTCTCTCCTTCATCAGAGACTAAAAAAATTAATCTTTCTAAAATCCCTGTAGTGAAATAAAGACTACAAAATAGGTTTGTGTCAGATGAAATCTGTAGATTAAATATAGAGGGGAATGTAGAGTAAAAAGCTGGCAGCTATATTAAAGTTACTACAATGAGAGCAATGAACTGTTAATTTACTACTGAGATATAATGTCATAAAGCTGTCAGACAGTGTCTGTCATCAGAATGGAGCAAATCATATCCTGTGTAAATGTTGACTGGGCATATTACTACACTGCCTCAGGTGCAATTATATGGCACCAGTTGTACCATCCAAGAACAGAACGATGCTAAAGACATGCTCACAAACCACAGAAACGGGAAGCATTATGTCAGCGGGCTGCTTGCCAGACCCCAAAGATCTAAGCCTGATCAATTTGTTTCTGCATTGCCTGGAGCGCTGAATCACTGGAGGTCTCTATCATTCTGTATTGCTCTGTGAAAAGTGTAACCTCAGGTAGAACAATCCAGGGTCAATCCTAAAGAAAAAAAGACTGACAGAACGCAAGATCTGTGAAGCTCGTTTCCCCTCATAAATGCTTAGAGGACGAGTATTAAACAAGAACAAGACACATCCAGTTTTCCAGAATCAACAGTTGAGCAGAAAAGAAGGCTTGGCTGACCTGCCGTGAGCGTGGAAGTCCAGGTGCAGGAACTGGTCCTGGTGAGACAGAGCCCTCTTAGCCCTCTGGTGCTTGCTGTGCAAGACGTCTGTGTCGTAGGACAGGCCTTCGTAATGTCGAATGTACTTGCTCAGGGGTTTCCCATTCTGACCTACAGAATAAAAGAAGGAAGAGAGAGAAAGACAGATGAAAGTCAGGGACAGGTTGTGATCTGACTAGCTATTACTGAACACAAGATTTGGTGCAGAAGGTTGACAGGCAAACTGTGGTGACAGAGTGGGCATACACCTCTGTGACTGCTGGAATTACACTTTGAGCTGCAACATGACTCATTATCCGTAAATTACAAGGCTTAGGCCCGTTTCACACATCCTGTGTCTGCAGCGTGTAAGCAAATCAGCATTACAGCAGGGCACTGACCTTTCAAAACCGACAGTTTCTGCTGCGTAATACATCTGCGGCTCTATGGGGGTTGTTTTAACCAGATGGGAGACTGGACACATGCCCAGGGCACCATGACAGGGATGGGCACCACGTAGTGCCAAAAACAAACAAACAAACAAACAAAAAAGAATGTGGAATTCCAGTTCGTCACACTGAATTTACCCTTAAAACAGCCATAAATTATAAAATAATTACTGGGATCCGGCCATGATTGGAAAAAAATGGCAAACTACAACTCAATCAGCAGTATTTGGCCAGCAATGCCATTGCCCAGCAAAAGTGATAATAAATGTATTGCTGTCTTGGAGCCTCTTGTATGATTATAATTACTGTATAATTTTAGGGATGTAACGATTAACTGCGAGCCGGCTGAAAATCGATCCAAATATGTGACGATTCAAATCGGTTGAGATGCTAAACAAATCGCGATTCTATTAGGGGCAGCAGTTTGTATGAATGTATGTCTGAGTGAATCGAACCGAATCGTGAGTTGAGTGAATCGTTACATCCCTAATAATTTTCCATCTGCGTTTGCATTTTTTTGTAAAAATAACTTGATTTGGTAAAGATAATAATTATAAAAAATAAACTGCATTTATGTGTAAAAAAAATGTATAATAATATATAATATCATTTTAAAATAAAAGAAATTACTAAAAAGCACAGCAAAATAGGCTAAACAAATGTAGTATGAATACTATCATCTGTAAATATGGGCATGAATATGAATGTGTGTGGCTTATGTGTGAAGCTGGCTTTATACTGTCATAACATACATTAATAAGCGGAGCAGAGAACATAGAGGAAAAAAAACTAACTACTGTCATATGTGCATGAGGGCACTTATATTTTACATTTATATTCTTCTATTGTGGGAAAGTACAGTTTATGTTTTTTCCCTCCCATCCTTCCTCAGACTCAAAAAGCAACTTCCTGGCACAGTAGCATTTATGCTAAGAATAGCTTGACCTTAGCAGGGAGCGTTTACTTCGTCACAACTCTATAGTATCTGCTCCAACAACAGTTGTTACCCACAGCGATCCATACATTTCATCTCACGAACAGCTTTTCTAGTCCCTTTACTTCACAAGCCTGAAATCTTGACAGGATGATGACAGTTATATACTCTGCTTATTTTGGAAAAGGCAATGTAGTCTGACAGTGTATAAAAGAGCCTATAAGACAATATGACTAATAAGACACTCCAACCTCTGGGTGACTGGGTGAGTATTTTCAGAGGAAGAACTTTGACACTGGCTTTCCATCAGTCAACACAACCTACAGAGAACCAACCTTTTCCTGTTTTGAATCTAAAGGCTGATTTATACTTCTGCGTCGAACCTACGCCGTAGCCTACGCATAGACGCACACCCTACACCGTAGCCTGACGTGCACCTTTCCAAAAATCTAACAGCGCGTCAATTCTACGCGGACTGCAAGCGCTGTGATTGGTCTGCTAGAACCCCTCCCTCCGTATGTACTTGAGTTTTGTGTGTGTTTATGCGCACTTTAATAGATTTTAATGTTACACCTTCTTATATAAAATAAAACAAAGCAAAGAACAAGTGTCTTATCATTTATTATACTACATAGCATTATACATCACTAGTTGTCCGCGACAAACAATGTTGATCTGCCATGCGTAGGGATGTAACGATTACCGGTTTGATGATAAATCATGATAAAATTCCCCACGGTTAGTATTACCGTTTCATCTTTTAATTATCATTAAAACCGTATTAGATTACCGCGATTTGAACAACTCGCGATAAATAAATACTGTCCAGCAAAAAGCACAGGTTTAAGTAAAAGTCTCACGTGCGCACAGCAGCAGAGTTGTTTCGTTTTGAGTGAAAACAGGGCGGATACACATTTAAACAATTCAGATAAGTTATCTAGAATTATTTATGGAGTAGATAAAATACATATAATGATATGATATGAAATACATATAAATACACTGAAATGTGAGATTTACCTTTTTATTAAACTTTTTAAAAGCTTTATTTGATGCATATTCATTACCGTGATATATCGCATTACCGAATACCGGCACAAGTCTAGTGTGCACTTTGGATGGGTTAAATGCAGAGCACTAATTCAACGGCGTAGGTCCGACGCAGAAGTATAAATCAGCCTTAACTCTACCTCCCCTGGGCTTCAACCATGTCTGCTATGACAATAAGCCTCAAGCACCAAAATGGCTTGAATAGAGCGGTTCCTTTTACTCCGAGAACAGAATAACGGCTGTGCAAGAGGGCCATCAGCACTGACTTAGACAGAACTGTTAACGACAACAGCGAACAAGAGGGAGAATGTGAGCACTGTGTGCTCAGGCACTGCCGCTATCAGCGACGTTAAAATAAAAGTCCCTCGAACGCATCGGCCAAACAGGAAAACTTATTGGCCGATGCCGATATTTAAAAAATACCAAATATCGGCCGATATATCGGCCTTGGCGATATATCGGTTGACCACTAGTTACAGGGCAATTATTCCTGCAATCTAGTGTTCAAGAGTTGGCTCAGAGCTCTGTAATGCTGCATGTTCTATCGAGAAGCATTTTTTTTCCCTCCTCAAATGTTTCTCAGCTGCTTTCAAAAGCTTACCAGAGCACACTGAGAATACATCAATACATTTTCTTCAGTTCAGAAAAATGCTTTAACGTTAATTATAATTCCATCGGCCAGAGGCTACTAGTTAAAAGCATAGACTGTATAAAAACATGGACGTAGTGTCCGTGACGTAACCCGTAGACTTCCGACGAGCGTTTTGAAGCCTAAAGTAGGAGGAGCCAGCCGTCGCCATCTTGGCTCTCACCGCGTGTCACTCCCGGATAATCGAAAATGGGCAAAGAGGCGGGAGCAGGTTGCTGAAGCCACGCCCACCTAGCTCGACGGTGGTGACAGCAGTGGCAATCCACCTGTCACTCAAGTGGCCACGCCTTAATTATGCAGAACTTTAAGGCTTAATATAATTTAAACGGATGAGTTATAAAAAAAATTCACCCCCCTCACAGTTGTCATGAAGGGCAAAATTAGCTATATAGACCAAAATCATTTTTTGAACCAGGCTGTAAACATGTTTTTTTCTGCTGTAAAGTTGGGCATTTTAACATGGGGAGTCTATGGGATTGACTCCCTTTTGCAGCCAGCCTCTAGCGGCCAGTTGATGAATTACAGTTTAAGTCACTTCCTTGTTGGCTTCACCAGAGAGAGGGGGAGGTTGCCGCTTGGTTAACAGTGGTGCTGCAACCAAAAATGAAAATCCTGGTACCAAACCTCATTTGGTTCCAAACCCAGTCAAGAGTTTCTCAGTTTTAAATGTGACCATGCTGCTGCAGAAAGAAAAAAAATAAATTACGTTTCAATCTGTTCCTACTGTATGGCGTCAGACACATTTATTGTTTGGCAAATTTTTATGGGTGAAAACCAGTCATTTCAACAGGAATCTACACAATCTGGAATTCTGTGTGAGAGTGAAAGATTTCACTGCATTGTACTGCATTGACAAACAGAAAGCTGCTTAGTTTGATGTGAAGCTGTACTTCATACATTGCTACACTACTGACAATAGACAATGTGGCTGCACCTTAAGAATAATACAGTGCATGAGTCTATGGAAAGCTTGACAGCTCATGGCCACTATTGCTTTGATTGTACAGAAAAAGAGCACCTTTAACATCCTTCAGTGTTCTCCTTTTGTGTCCCACAAGAGGGCAAGTAAAAGAAGACTGAATTTTAATTTTATGGAGAACTATCCCTTTAACAAAAAAAAATACTACAAAATATTTGACCATCACAGAAGAACAAAACACACACATTTGCAACACTATCAACACTTCACACTTCTCAATGGCTGAGACATTTTAGAAGCAGAAGAAACAAAATTTCCGCATGGCATTCTGCCATCCACCAAGTGTCATTTCAAGAGAAAAATCAGTGTCTTTCCTAAGAAACAAAACAAATAAAAAGTAAACAGCAGGGCAGCTTAAGAATAATACAGTGCATGAGTCTATGGAAAGCTTGACAGCTCATGGCCACTATTGCTTTGATTGTACAGAAAAAGAGCACCTTTAACATCCTTCAGTGTTCTCCTTTTGTGTCCCACAAGAGGGCAAGTAAAAGAAGACTGAATTTTAATTTTATGGAGAACTATCCCTTTAACAAAAAAAAATACTACAAAATATTTGACCATCACAGAAGAACAAAACACACACATTTGCAACACTATCAACACTTCACACTTCTCAATGGCTGAGACATTTTAGAAGCAGAAGAAATAAAATTTCCGCATGGCATTCTGCCATCCACCAAGTGTCATTTCAAGAGAAAAATCAGTGTCTTTCCTAAGAAACACAACAAATAAAAAGTAAACAGCAGGGCAGCTTTCTCAGCAAACAGGTTCTGTTCATCTTCTAATGAATTAATTTTGACAGAAGGATGAATTTTGACAGAAGCTGAGAAACACCTGACGGTTTGCAGCTGTTGCACAGCTTTAATCATAAAACACTATCGCAAGATGACAATTTTCTATTCTTAACAGATGCTCAGGTTGTGAGATAAAACGGTAATAAAAGAAATCAAAAACAAGGCCAGAAACAAACTGCACAATTGGCAGAGAGTGAATGGGAGGAAGGCTGAAAAAGAGTGTGTGTGTCTATTGGCTGGGAGTATCAGTGCAGACTGTTTGTCCACCTGTACAGCAGTGATAAAATCCTCCTCATCTTGCTGTGGAGAGAGGGGGAGAGAGAGAGAGAGAGAGAGCAGAAATCAGGAGCAGTACTGCCTCAGCGGAGCAGAACGCTCCAACACTCATTCCAATTCCACACACATTAGTGCTCCACCTCCCCAACTCTCCTATCTACCTCACTCTCAAGGCAAAGTCTTTTTTCCCCCCAGCGTTCCTCTCACTTTAGCCCTTTACATTTGATTCAATGCACTGTGCAGACTGAAAAAAAGGTTAAATGAACTGCTTGATTACATGACTTCATGCCAGCAGTTACCTTCACGGTTTAGTAGGTTGGCACAGTTATCAGTCCTGTTTGGAGTGCTAAATATGGTTAAGGTTAGACAGTTCGCTTATGAAGATATATTAGATATTCTAGTGACTTCCTGACATTTTTAGGACTCACAATTGAATTTTGAGAGTAAATTTTATAGATAGATGCTACATGAACTAGTCAGTGCATAATTAGCTACTTTCACACAAGAATCTCACTATATCAGAACATTGACAACCAGTCAAACATCAGTACCAAAATTCTGTTAAAACTCTGTGAAGTCACTTAACAGAACTGACCTTCACACAGCTGCATTGTTGAGCATCTATCCTATTTGACTACTTTTCTTACCACAATCTAATCACGATTATTGAGTCACGTGTCACAGGCTTATAACTAAATTCCATAGAGCTCCTTCAGAGCTTTGTGATTGGCTTTGTGATCAAGCACTTTAACAGCAGTTTTTCGGTCAAAGCGTCCTAACCTCAAAAAGATGTGAAGTGCAGCATTCGTTTGCTGACAGATGATGTCCACAAATCCTAAAAGAGACCTTAAAGTTTTTTGAGCTGCTGTCAGCCTATAATGCCTTGAAATAGTGTCTATGTATGTAGGCAGCTCACAAACTTTAGAAGATAATATGTTGAGTGTACAAGACAAGAAGAAAAACAACAACACTGTCAAATTATTTAAATGTACAGCTTGTTTCAAGGTTGGCTTGAATGACATCGTTTCACATGTCTTAAGGCCAATTCACACTGCACAGACAAACGGCAACAAACACCAACAAACTAGTCTGTTGGACTTTATTGGATCAGTGTGTTGCCCCTTTTGGCGTTGGTCGGAGTTGTTTTTAACCCGACTGAACATGCTTAATCTGCGTTTGTTGGGTTGTGGAATGTCTGAGCAGTGTGAAATGATTTTACAACAAACTACAACAAACTCTGGCGTAATCTGACGTGGCCACGAACCATTGCCATGACGATGCGCATATTTCACTTAAAGCGTGCTTCACCCACAGCCTCTTTCTTTTTATTTGCCATCTTTTTAGGCGAAGAATGACACGCAAAGACATTAATAACAGTAAAATTTTGATTGTGGTTACAGGATCATCAGTTTCTTCCCCAGTCAGACTTACACCATCTACACCAGACGCAAACAGCGCGGCGCAACACGACAAAATACAATAGAGGTTCTATTGATTATAATCAGTGACGCTGTCTTCACTGAATGCGACGTGATGCGACAACTGACACGTCCGGTGAAGATACGGTGTTACTTGACTCTCTGTGACTCGAAGTTTGTTGGTGTTTGCTGGGGCAGTGTGAACATCATAGTTATTTTTCATAAAATTCTACATCCAACAGCAAACTTGAGCCAACTTGTTTGTTGGCATTTGTCTGTGCGGTGTGAATTGGCCTTTAAGAGACAAGGACACTTATATCTATGGACTAATGGACAACTGTCCCGTTTTGGCCTTGTTTCCATGGCAACTTGGCACTTTGCTTTTTAAAAAAAATGAGTAATTTGCCCGCTCATCTTTAGCCCTGTTACCTGGAACTAGAGTCAGCCAGTGAACCATAGCTGAGAAGCATAGTGGTATACATCTTTGGATGCTTCTCCTTCAGTCATTTTGCAATGACTGGAGCCTTTAGCCAGGAGGTTATGTCATCAGATGGTTACCAATGATCCTGAAGTGTTTCGACCCTTAACCTTAACACTCTCCTGTTGGCGGGTCAGCAGTGGTGGCCAGCCACTACTCACTCCCTCCTGGCTGTCAGCTCAACTCCTTCCTCCTGCTCCAAATCCAACAAGAGGCTCTCTCTGCTTCCTCCCCCAGTCTTCGCACTGCCTTCTTTCTCTCAGTCCCCCTCAGTCCAACGTCTGTCATCAGCTTCCAGGCTGACTGGGCTGGGAAGCCCCTGCATCCCACCTCGACTGGGTACAACCATGTCTGCCAGCCTTTGTCCCAGCAGTCCTGCACCAGGTCTTTATAGCTTTCAGGTTCAAGGTGTAATGACAGGGAAGTGATGTTTTATCAGAAGCAAATGGGACAAATTTGCTCTATTAGCTAAGGTAGAGAGGCGAGTCGGTCCACTACAGATCAGCATTTTCTGCTCCACTATTCAGTGGTGAAGCTGAATCTACAGCACCATATCAAAAGAAAGAATATTTTACACTAGTTAAAATAAGTTAATGATTACTAGTACTATTATGTATTTCTCTTCCAGTGTCTTAACACAATAAAATAAACAAGTACGAAATACAAATGAAGATTAAAATTAGTATAAATTACTGACTGGTTGTTTATATGACAGACTCTGTATGTCAGGAGGAGGATGTGACAAGGGAACTTGGTAAAGCATTAAGTATGAAGTGTCGGGGAAGTCGTGGCCTAATGGTTAGAGAGTTGGACTCGTAACCCAAAAGATGCGGGTTCGAGTCTCGTACCGGCAGGGATTGTAGGTGGGGGAAGTGAATGTACAGCGCTCTCTCCCACCTTCAATACCACGACTGAGGTGCCCTTGAGCAAGGCACCAAACCCCCAACTGCTCCCACACAAAGATAACCGCAGAGCTGTCAGAAGTCGACACCACTGGATGAGAAGAGTGGAGGGCCTGAACACTACTATTGATAGATAAGTTTAGTTGTCGAAAATAACAGTGAACGGCAAACTGAAAGTTATTAACATGTTTTTATATTCTACATCGGGTGTGTGTTCACGGTGTGTGTGTGTTCACTGCTGTGTGTGTGCGCACTTAGGATGGGTTAAATGCAGAGCATTAATTCCGAGTATGGGTCACCATACTTGGCCACATGTCACGTCACATTGTCACGTCACATGAAGTTTAGGTTGACAACACAAAATCTTCATTTAGATCACTTCTACTGCAGTGGACAAATACGAGTTATAGGTCTTTCCAGGATAGGCCTGTACAGACGTATTTATAGATGACAATATGGGCTTTTCAGAATGCATAGACACATAGAGAAAGGCATGACTCTGTGAAAGGAGGGTGGACACTGAGCTCTTTTGTACAGGCACAAACAATAGCTGCCTCATTTCTGCCTAAATTACCCCACATGTGAGGACAAACGCTCCGGACTCCCACACAAAGATAACCGCAGAGCTGTCAGAAGTCGACACCACTGGATGAGAAGAGTGGAGGGCCTGAACACTACTATTGATAGATAAGTTTAGTTGTCGAAAATAACAGTGAACGGCAAACTGAAAGTTATTAACATGTTTTTATATTCTACATCCACAGTACTTGCAACAGCCTGTGATTACACATCTTTTATTGCAGCCACCTTCACATCTATAATCAGCTGAACTCTGTTTTGTTAAACTGAGCTGCTCTCATTTGACCTCCAGCTGGGAAAATGCTCAAAACTTTAGTTTGTTGTTTGACAAATAAGCACATTTATTTTCAATGGTTACTGCCGCCATAATAGAAACTAGGGATGCAAACAACCACATTGCATGCTGCTTCTGCGTCAGACTGATGCTGGCTGGACAGGATTTACCGTGAGTTTTCAAAAGCGCGATAATCAAACACGGTTTTGATGATAATTAAATTTTAAACGGTAATACTAACCGTCAGGGCATTTTATCGTGATTTATCGTGAAACCGGTAATCGTTCCATCCCTAATAGAAACACTACACTAGACTGAAAAAAATTGGTGTAGAAACAATTTTCAGTCAGAAATTGCAAGTAAATTTCACAAATAATTACAAAGAAATAGCAAGTAACTCATTGAATAAAGGAGAAATTTCAAAGCAGAAGGACTGAAATAGTATTTTCTTGTAAAATGTAGTATAATCTTTTAGGGCTGCCACTAACGACTATTTTTATTTCGATTAATCTATCAAGTAATTTATTGATTAATCGATTAATCTAAACGATTAATTTCCCGCAAAAAAATCAGCAATTTTATTAAACTATATTTTATTAAACCAAATGAAATCCAAATTTCTATATGAAATTCTTTTTTTAAAACAAAAGTGCAACATAGAGTGCAAGAAGCAAGTGTCCATCTCATAGTCCAAATCACTGAAATCAAAGTTCAGTATTATAGTGTAAGAATGACAAAATATCCATGTGTTCTAGTCTACTAATAATAAAATAATAATTAAAAAAAAAACTTTTTAAAAGGAGTATTTACCATAATTTATTTAGAAGAAAAATGTAAATGTGCAGTATTTCTGAAAAAAAAAATTTTAAAATTAAAAATTATTAAAATGTAATGGAACCATTAAAATGGAATCCAGAGAATAATGGAAAACAGAATTTGGTAAAGATAAAACTGTAAAACAATTAATTAGACAGGTTTTTTGATTAATAAAATTTGATGTAACCATTAAAACAGAGTATAGAAAATGAAAATGGAAAAAAACTGAATTTGGAAATAAAACGGATTTTCATAGGGCCCTATAATTATAATACGTTTTTTTGTGGTAATAAACATAGATGTAAGTGAACAATAGCCTTTAAAATTACTTAAAATACATATATAATAGCAATGAGGCAATAATAATTAGTTCAAATAAAGTATCAAAAGCAATAAATCATGTGGTTTTATTGAACAAAATTGTTAAAATACATAATGTATTATAAACAATAGAGCTAATGTACATTACGCATTACAACAAAGGCCTGCAGAGGGCGCCAATGGCCTGATGATTATTTTTACACATTGCTGTGCGATCGAATACTTGTTTAATATTGACCAAGCACCATTTAATTCAAATATCCACTTAATCTTTAATATTTGGCCATTTCTTTAGGACAGAAATGCTATAGCCACTGTAATTAAAAGAATATGTGGACATCAAAACATGTAAACTCAGAGTGAGGGTTTGAGCTTTTATTTTGAAACCGCAATGTATTCTCCTGAGTTTGCGTAGATTTATAAATGATTTACCTTACAAATCTGATGAAATGGCGCACGTTGTGTTCCCAGATGAACGTTATAATAAACCCAAACTCGCAACAACATGCAGAGATGGAGTTTGAGACGCTCCACACATGTAAATGATGTGAACAGAGGTGGAACTACGGTGAACGGAGCCACTGTGTGACGCACGTACTTAACCTACACGCATGTAAATAATTAAAGCGCATATACTGTATTAGAACTGCATCGCATATAATTATTTAAATCGTAGCGTTTGTGAATTCACAATTATGCTTAATAATGATTTTTAAATGGGTTTAATATATCATGCAGCCTTGGGAAACAGTCTAATAATGTGTTTTATGGATACTCGTCCGTGAAATGCGCTACTTCCGGTATTTTGCCGGTTAGTTGACGTGAGCAAAATGAAGACGAGGATTTTTAAAAATCAAATAGCCTAATAAAATCGACGAATCGCGACAGCCCTATAATCTTTGAAAAATCCATCAGGGAGTATTCGGAATAAATGATCTTCAGTATCTCAGATTCAGCCTTGGACCACATTGTGAGGTCACCAAAACAGCATAGCACCAAAGACTATAGAATACCCAAGACGTGTCACTCGTATAGTTTTGAATGTGGAAAAATGCAACGCTCAATATGGCTGCTCAATCGCAGGAAGCCCCGCCTTCTGAATGAAAGAGCCAATCGCTAATCGGTAAAGTCAGCGCATCACTGCAGCTGCTGTTAGAAGTCCCGGTTGCTATAGAAACAGTCAGCGTTCTGAGACCTGCTCTTAGGACTGCGCATGCGCACTGGCTGATCTAGCCTGAAAAATACGCTTTTTATAACGGTATTTGAGCAAAAGTAACAACATTTATGACACAGCTGTTGTCAGATTTCTTTGGTGATTTCAAATATGAAATTTAATCATAAGCTTAGTGTACAGTGTTGTAGAATTTGATGTTTCCCCATTCAAAGAGATAGGAGTTGCACTTGCAAGAGAGGCGTCTCAAAGATGGCCGCCGAGTGACATGACTTGTCTTAAAAGGACTTTGATAGCACACATCGTTCAACAATTTGGGGTTGGTAAGAAGAAATACAATTTTGCTGCCACTTTTGAGCCTGGAAACTCAGCAGCCAAATAATCTCCACACTTTACAAAGAGCTTAAGTGGACTGAAAGTGATACTGTGGCAAAAGGGACTGGCAATTTATCCCTGGAACAAAATTAAAGGTCTATCAGCTAGAATTATATTGGTTCCTTTCTCTAGTCAGAGTTGTTTACTCATCTCTAACAGAAAACACAGGTTCTGAACAGCCGAGCTTTGCAGTGGAGAGGGTAAACTGTCCTGGAAAAGAGGGTAAAAACCAAGTCAAATATACTTTGAGGCCTGAGGTGTGAATGCCTGACTGGGTGTTATCATAAGGACACAGGGCAGGGTGAATGAAGAGAAGGTAACCTATCTGTTTGGTAACGCTCAGAGTGAAAATGGTAAGAGGAACAGTAATCTGATTATATACGTAGCACTATTTATAGACAGACAAATGCCAATCACCTTCTTAAACAAGAAAATCTGCTGTAAAGAGATATATTTAGGCTGGTACAATGTCTGTTGGACAACACTTATCATATCTTACACATTCAAAGTGCAATAACATTATGATCATTAGTTTATGATTGTGGAAACGTGAAAGTCCTTTAAAAAGGGTTATTTTAAGTTTTTTTTATTATTATTTAACATTAGCAGTATTATTTCAATACTTCAATACTTCGTATGTCTTAAATATGACAGTAGTAGTCGTTATAATGGCTGACTGATGACAAATGTTTTATAGCTAATGCCCAAGGTAATGCCAATATCTATAATCCATCAGGGAGTATTCGGAATAAATGATCTTCAGTATCTCAGATTCAGCCTTGGACCACATTGTGAGGTCACCAAAACAGCATAGCACCAAAGACTATAGAATACCCAAGACGTGTCACTCGTATAGTTTTGAATGTGGAAAAATGCAACGCTCAATATGGCTGCTCAATCGCAGGAAGCCCCGCCTTCTGAATGAAAGAGCCAATCGCTAATCGGTAAAGTCAGCGCATCACTGCAGCTGCTGTTAGAAGTCCCGGTTGCTATAGAAACAGTCAGCGTTCTGAGACCTGCTCTTAGGACTGCGCATGCGCACTGGCTGATCTAGCCTGAAAAATACGCTTTTTATAACGGTATTTGAGCAAAAGTAACAACATTTATGACACAGCTGTTGTCAGATTTCTTTGGTGATTTCAAATATGAAATTTAATCATAAGCTTAGTGTACAGTGTTGTAGAATTTGATGTTTCCCCATTCAAAGAGATAGGAGTTGCACTTGCAAGAGAGGCGTCTCAAAGATGGCCGCCGAGTGACATGACTTGTCTTAAAAGGACTTTGATAGCACACATCGTTCAACAATTTGGGGTTGGTAAGAAGAAATACAATTTTGCTGCCACTTTTGATCAATTGAATGTGCCCTTGCTGAATAAAGAGTATTAATTTATTTTAAAAACAACAAATTAATCACGTCTTACCACCCACTTTTGGAACCAGTTTGAGGCAACAGAAATGTCTATGTTCAAGTCCTAATTTTATGAACATTCATCAACACATAATATAAATCATGAACCTGTCTGTTCATATCACTACTCAAGTCTTTCAACAGAAAAATAAATAAATAAATAAACACACATCACAGCCAGTTTCCTCTCCACTGGTTGCACCTATAAAAAGGTCACTAAGAGTTTTGAGTTTTTGTTCAGAACACAATGATGCACAACAACTCTATTTCTCAGCTCAGCCAACACAATAATACAAGAATAGTGAACTATTTAGAACAAGGTTGTGTGAATTTCATAATGCCACCAACACTACTGACTGAACAAATTTAATAGAGGACACAAGATGAATGCAGGGTGAAACATTCCACTGAAAATCACAATCAGTATGTCACTTAAATCTTTGTATATCCCTAAACACTAAAGCGTGAAGTTGAACTGGGTGGTACACAGTCAGAAAATTACAGGAAGTGGAAACAGCTTGGCTCATGATTTATTATGCTACGGCAGGGTTCACAGAGCATGTATAAAGGCCTGTGACCTTTATACTCGCGTTCCTTCAGCCTACGCCATAGAAGAGATTACAGACAGAGCTCTGTGGAGAAACCACATATGACAAATGACAAATGCAAACTCAGACTTACAGTTAAGACTTTCAAAGGGTATGAAGAGACAAGACAGAAACTAATACCCTGGGATTCAAAGCACAAAAAGAATTACAGGGCTTCTGGAATTGGATTGGTCTAGCTCAAGTAACATTTTAATACTATCCTATAAAACCCTCTCTAAAAATGAAAAAAGTTATATCAAAATGTTCTTCATAAAGACCAACCCTGTATTTTGCCCAGTGCATCATAGCAATAAAGTTTGATTCAAACCCATGAGTGAACTACTGGTCAGAGATTGAAGATTTTGAACAAATCAGTTTTTGTCTTGGACCCAAGCTGTGGGCAGTTATTGGTGAGTGTTTAATAGCGTAGAGACATTGTTTTTTCTTATGCCAAGATCTGGACTACACTTGCATGTTTAAGAGGAGCTGGACTGAGCCACTGGTAGATGTGCTCCACTTCATTTCTGTCAAACTGAGAAAAATACACATTTTCAAGTAAGTGAGCCTGGAAACTCAGCAGCCAAATAATCTCCACACTTTACAAAGAGCTTAAGCGGACTGAAAGTGATACTGTGGCAAAAGGGACTGGCAATTTATCCCTGGAACAAAATTAAAGGTCTATCAGCTAGAATTATATTGGTTCCTTTCTCTAGTCAGAGTTGTTTACTCATCTCTAACAGAAAACACAGGTTCTGAACAGCCGAGCTTTGCAGTGGAGAGGGTAAACTGTCCTGGAAAAGAGGGTAAAAACCAAGTCAAATATACTTTGAGGCCTGAGGTGTGAATGCCTGACTGGGTGTTATCATAAGGACACAGGGCAGGGTGAATGAAGAGAAGGTAACCTATCTGTTTGGTAACGCTCAGAGTGAAAATGGTAAGAGGAACAGTAATCTGATTATATACGTAGCACTATTTATAGACAGACAAATGCCAATCACCTTCTTAAACAAGAAAATCTGCTGTAAAGAGATATATTTAGGCTGGTACAATGTCTGTTGGACAACACTTATCATATCTTACACATTCAAAGTGCAATAACATTATGATCATTAGTTTATGATTGTGGAAACGTGAAAGTCCTTTAAAAAGGGTTATTTTAAGTTTTTTTTATTATTATTTAACATTAGCAGTATTATTTCAATACTTCAATACTTCGTATGTCTTAAATATGACAGTAGTAGTCGTTATAATGGCTGACTGATGACAAATGTTTTATAGCTAATGCCCAAGGTAATGCCAATATCTATAATACAATTAAATGTGATGGGATGCAAACAAAATTATCTCTCATATACTGTATATTTAATAGGGCTGGGCGATAATGATAATTATCGCGATATGATTTTCCTCGATAAAACGATATGAAGAGTTCGATAAATGTGCGATATAATGTTTATGCGCCAAAAGGGGAACGAAACAGCGCGACTCATTTGAAGCGCGCCACTTGGACCATTTATCCGCTCGGATCAAAGTTCAAACTACCTCGCGGCGTGAGCTCACTAGAACAGATGCATTTATTCAGTCACGCGAGCACTAAACAGCGCTGAGAGATCCAGTGTGAACACAAATGACTCGGTGAGTTAAACTAGTTCAAAGGGGTCATATGATGTTGCTAAAAAGGAACATTATTTGGTGTAATGCAATGTGTTTACGCGGTTTAATGTTCAAAAAACACATTATTTTCTACATACTGTACATTATTGTTGCTCCTATGCTCCACCTTTCTGAAACATGTCGATTTTTACAAGGCTCATCGGTCTGAAAAGCGAGGTGTGCTCTGATTGGCCAGCTATCCAGTGCGTTGTGATTGGCCGAATACCTCAATAGTGTGACGGAAATGTTACGCCCCTTATCATATTGTGATGCCTTGTCCCGGCCAGAGCGACAAGACATAAACATTAAAACCCATTAAAAGGAAAAATTGAAATCGCATCATATGACCCCTAGAACATGCAGAAACTAAGAAATACATTTTTCTATTTAGATATTTATTTTGTTAAGGAAAATTAATGGTCTGGTTTCTACAACCTTCACTTTGGAGCAAAAATCTGTCTTTAAACTTGAAAGAAATAAAGATTTGACATTTATCGTGATCATTATCTATATGAAATTTGTTTTATTATTATGATAATTTTAAATTGATTATTATTGTGATAATTTATTTGGCCATATCGCCCAGCCCTAATATTTAAGGAATATCGCATTAGCAAAAGTGTTGCTGTTTTGAATATCAGCTCGACCATGATTTGGCCACAGGCACGAGGCTGCAGGTAATAACAGTTGTGATGATATTCAGTAACCTATTTCATTTCCTGCTGGTAATGCACAGCTTTGAGGTCTGCAGTCTGAAAGAACAGCAATGAAACCAAACATGCAACTATGTCCTGAATTGGAGCAAATGTCGTAGGCTGTTCACACATTATGTTGCACTCAACTGTGATGCTGTGTTTTCTACATCATTTCACACATGACGCAGCGCTCAGGTTAAAATAAGTTAAACTTTTTAATAAAGTCTTGCATGACTTTGCATTTTCAGGACCAAAGGAAAACAAAACTACACAAATCAAATAAGAGGCAAAAGAAAGACAAAAGACACTGTTGATAATATGACAAATATATGCTCTGGCCTTCCTTTGACAGATAAAAACAGAATAAAACATGTTTATATAACTGCACACAGCATTCCCTATCTTAAAATGCATTTGACCAACTGAACGATGCTACAAGTTAAATAACGCTGGCATTGGGGTTGATAATATGACAAATATATGCTCTGGCCTTCCTTTGACAGATAAAAACAGAATAAAACATGTTTATATAACTGCACACAGCATTCCCTATCTTAAAATGCATTTGACCAACTGAACGATGCTACAAGTTAAATAACGCTAAATAAAGTTTCATTTTGCAAAAGACAGCACTGTCATATATTTTGCGTATATAGTTTATTGATGAAGATGTCATGATCCAAACATTCTCTAGTTGGTAATGCCTCTTGGAATCACTTTAACAAGTAAATAAATTAAAATGTCAAACAATTCTGAGTAGTGGGCATCATTTGTGCTGACTGTGGGGGTTTGGGGAGCTGAAAAGAGAAACCAGAGAGGGACACCTGCAGCCTGAGAGGAAATGATATTAAATAATGTTATCATTTCTTGTGGGAGTGTCATTTTGGGTTGTTATCTCAAAATGCAAACAGTCACAAACATAGGATCGACTTTCTGTGAAAACATGAGCTCAGTAGACTGAATATGAGGTGATATTCAGCCTGTGCATGTGTGTTTGCTCCTCTTCTGCCAGAACAGAGGGCAGAGCACAGCTCATTACTGCTTTTATTCATAATTTGGAGGTAGTATAAAGCAGTTTTAGTGATGTGAATTCACTGCATGATAACCACTTTCCTTACCATGACACACACCTGCAAGTCATGACAAAAATAACCAAAACCAACCTTATGATGGACAAATAATAATAATAATAATAATAATATTCAAATATAAAACCCCTTATAACATAATGCAACCCTACAAAAAATATAGTGCTAACAGCACTGGTCTGAGAGAGGAGGTTATCAGTCAACTCTGCTTTCAGTTATTTATTATTCATATCTAGCCTTTGGTAAAAATAGCATCAAAGTTAAACATACAAAATGTGAAAATGCACAGCCTTTTTCAAGATGCAACTTTTCTCATTTTGCAGAAGTATGAGCAAGACGACCTTAGAGCCCCAGAGAAAAGAATACACTACCACAAAAGTACCATATTTTAAATAAACATTACTCAAACCTAATCTGAAAACAATATACATCTGAATTATGAATAAACTCTTTGCTCTGTCAGACACTAACTGATACTTTTTCTTTAATTTCCATGTTCCATTCAAAAGTTTATCCTGTTATTACATGAAAGCCCATTGTTGTCTGTGACTTACATTGGGGAGGAACCTGTTTCCTCCGTAAATCTGGGTTCTATCCATTGCTCTGATGAAGTCTCAACAATATCTTTTTTCTGTTTTTCTCTATTGGATATTTTTCCAAAAAAAAAAAAAAATTTAACATCAAATGTAAGTTGTATTTACCAGCATAAGACAATTTTCACTGGTGACTGTTAATGCTAGACCATGGGCACATCATACAAGAAGGCGTCTTTGTGGGAGGATCCATCTAGCAAGTTGAAGAAGCTGCTAACCACATGAAAACAACCAGAATCACATAACATTACAATATGGCTTACAAAAGCATTCGCATTTGTGAGTAGTTGACTTGCTTTTCAACTGGCTTGATCCATGGGGGAGTATTCAAGTTGCTCAATAACAAGCAATTTCATCACTGGGTGGTGTAATCTCCATCAACTTCCCACAGTACACACAGGCACCATTAATCTACAACAGACAATACTACATATGGACACTGACCATATCTGTTACCTTCTCTTTTTATCCACTCTATGAAAGAAAACTCAAAAGGCTGATGGAAAACAGCTCACTGATGTTGATGATGTTGCAGGCGCACAACAACATGTTTGAGCTGATATTCGAAAAGGGATGTCAGCAAACCTCTTTATGTTTTCACAGCTGGTTAACAAAAGCAACAAAGAGCCACTTCAAAATGGATACTAAACATAAAAAGGAGTAATGTGGCCCACATATTGAGAAATTAATTAAACTTGTTTATGATTAATCTTGGGGCATATTCACATTTAGGCAGGTTTGATTCAAATAAAATGAACTCAGGTTTAGTGTGGTTCTGTTAGTGTGAACTGCCATTAGCTGGTAAAAACTGTCATACCACCATATATGTACACACATACAAAATATACACCATAAAAGACATCCAATCAGGTGACTGTGTCCTTATGCCTTTGGTATCATTAGGTTCAGTGTTAAAAATGACAGTGTGAACGCTAAGTGGACGCTAAGTTTAATTTATTTATATTATTTACATTGACATTTATTAATATAGCTCCTCTCTACTCAAAATTAACTATAAGTGTAAACAAACCCTAAAACAGCTAGAAATAAGCTTGAATAAAGCTTTCCTTTTTTTCTCTATGCATGAATAAAAAAGTAAATAAAAATAAATAAATATTTCATGGGAGATTAAATATTTGCACAAATTAAAAAAAGGGCAAATCTCAAAGATTGAGAATGTCAAGTCAAGTCAAGTCAAGTTTATTTGTACAGCGCTTTTCACGATACAAATCATTGCAAAGCAACTTTACAGCAAATTAAGTTTCTACAATATTTAGTGGTAGCTTATCAGTGGTGACTGTCAATTAATGTACATATGGCAGAAATGTACGGAAAAATCTATTTAAGACGTAATAAAACAGACGATGAACACTATTAACAGCAATTATTATATGATGCAATCAAACTTATAGCAAAATGTGGTAGTTCTGTATGTTGAATGTGAGACATCTAGGCAATCAGTGACATCAAGGGGGGAAATGGTGACAGACAGTGTATATCTTTAACCCAGGGCAGGGGTAGGCAAGTTCGGTCCTAGAGAGCCGCAGTCCTGCAGAGTTCAGCTCCAACCCT
>NW_015638975.1:858053-860906 GCF_001515625.1 Sinocyclocheilus rhinocerous | reverse complement strand
AAAACTCACCTGCCTATAGCCTTAGTAATCCTGAAGACATTGATTAGCTTGTTCAGGCGTGTTTGATTAGGGTTGGAGCTGAACTCTGCAGGACTGCGGCTCTCTAGGACCGAACTTGCCTACCCCTGACCCAGGGCAACAAGAACTAGATGAGCACCAAAAATAAAATCCCATAGCAACAAACTCAGCTGAGCCAAAACAGGTTGAACAAAACAAAGCTGAACTGTCAAGAACGCTTACTAATAAAGGAATGCACCTTATTTCATACTGATAAATAAGGTCATTGCCCAATGGACTTTTTAGTAAGTACAAAAATACTAATGCATACAAAGAGATAAAATTAAACATCTTGATTAAATACACTTCTTCAAAATTAGCCATCTTCAGCAGCCCAAGAAAGCTTGGCTGTGAACAAGTAGCAGACATTTAAAATATGAGGAAAGAAAGGAAAACCGATAGTGATAAAGACAGAGATAAATCTCAAAGCACTAAGTTAGTCTAATGTCATCACTTCTTGTCTGACAGCAAGGAAGGAAGGCACAGTACGTTTACTGCTTCAGAAGAGAACTGAACTTCACCTTATCGAAAGTGTACAACAATCTACGGTGAAATTAATTTCTTGAAGTGTCTGCTGCAGCTCTGTGTCCAACCACACAAAGCCATGCTTATCCAGCTATTGCAACAGACTTCTATTGTTAGTAAACAATGTTAATTATAGTTACTACAGACTAAGCCTGACCCAAACTACAACAGTCAGCTTAATACATTCTAGGAAGTTTTTTTTTTCCTTTTTGATACATTTTGTTCAGTAATTTATGAAAACATATATCAACTCTCAAGTAAAAAAAAGTGAGCTAGACTAGCAACAACACTCTTGTGTAGAAATAACAGGAAAGGTGTGTAGCGTCTTTCATTTCGCCCTCATGTTTTTCCCCTAACACCAACTCTCACAAACATTGCGCACTCGTCAACACACTCCTGAAATAAGGCAAGAATGCAAACAGGACAGAAACGTATAATTTAAACGAATGTATAATCGGTCTCAACTCCTGATTACTTCACTCGTGAATCCATTCGTTAAGTTAGCTAGCCGGGCTGTCTTTGACAGCTAGCTAGGACATTTATTGTCACCCTCCTGAAATATCCCACTCAAAGTCATTATGAAAACGCCACAGCACATTGTCTATTAATAATGCTGTTATGTGAACAAACATCATATTCCACGTGTTTAACTGTAAAAGTTGTGTATTTTAGTGTTTAGTTTCACTTCCGCACTCACTCTCATTCTCTCTATGTTCACCCCTCCCATACTAGCTCACTTCAGCTAAAGCACAGTCCGATTAACCGTCACTTTTTTCAGAAATAAAGCAAAACCCACTTACCTTTGGTGTCGCTTAAGCAGTATAAAAGCATCAAGAGTTTCAACAAAACCATATCGAGTAAATTCATCGTTCGCACATTGACACCGAGGCTGGTTTGGCTGGTAGTTTTGCGGGTCTTAAAGGCGCAGTCGCCCTCGCTGAGTGTGTGTGTGTGTGTGTGTGACGGCTGCTGCTGTGCCGCTTGTCTCTAACGGCCTGACGTCAGGCGCAGGCAGAGCGGAAAGCCACGCCCACTCCCTCTCACAACCACTGTACTGAAAAGCATGTCTTTGAGACTTAACTTAATGGAATATATTAAACTGGAAGACAATATGACAGCTATTTAAAAATATAATTAACATTGGTTGTCGTTCATGGAGATCCTTTCTCATGCAAAGTACTTAATACTTAATCATTTTAGTTTGTATGTCAGTCGATCAATTCAAATTGACATTCTAATTTATCTATAGATCTTGTCATTTAAGACAGTAGTGGTAGTTTTCTTTCCTTGCCTTACACTGAATTTGAAAACCCAAAAAAAAAAAAAAACCTGCAATTTGTATTTTAAAGTCCCCTCGACTATCTCAATGCAGACATTCCATATAGCCTACAAATAGTTTTTAGCTAATTGTAAATAGACCTTAACCGTAACAGAAATGTTTTTGCACTTTTAGAATAAAAATACGTCCTTTACAGATCGCTTTTATAAATGAGAACGTCTCTAAATTGAGGTTTTGTCACATTTAACTCACTTTTGGGGACAAATATGCACAGTTAAAGGGGTCCTATTATGCTCTTTTACAAAGTCTTGATTTTGTTTTGGGGGTGTACTAGAACAGGCTCTCATACTAGGGTGTTCGAAAAACACATTATTGTTCACATATTTTACATTATTACAACACCTCTCTCCAGGGCCGCATTAAAGAGGTCATATGATGCTATTTTAAAGATCGTTATTTTGTGTATTTGGTGTAACAGAATATGTTGAATGATAAATAGGATTTTTGTGCTATCAAATTTATTTGATGCACTGAAATTTCATAATTCTTGTTACCAATTTCAATATCACAAAAAAAAAATACTAGCTCAAGTAAAACCAAGCTTACTGAACAAGTAAACAGTCACAAATTATAATAGCACAAAGATACATACGAAATCAACCAACTTGAAAAACTTTTTAAAAAATGAATAAGAAATATTATATTGTATAAAATAAATGTACAAATAGACTGAATAGTCTTCACTGTATAAATTCAATATACATTAATTCTTACTTATTTTACAAAAGTGATTCAGTCAAGGACAGTAAGTGATTTTCTTTCTGATGTTTGATTTACATTATTGACACAAATGGCAACAGCAGCTATATTAGGCTGCTTTAGAGGAATAGTTCACCCAAAAATGAAAATTCTGTTGTTGTTCTAAACCTGTATGAGTTTCCCTCTGCTGTTGAACGCAAAAGAATATATTTGGAACAATACTGGTAACCAAA
>NW_015638975.1:856563-858023 GCF_001515625.1 Sinocyclocheilus rhinocerous | reverse complement strand
AATTCTGTCGTTGTTCTAAACCTGTTCTAAACCTGTACGAGTTTCCCTCTGCTGTTGAACGCAAAAGAATATATTTGGAACAATACTGGTAACCAAAAAAATAAATAAAAATTGGAGTCAATGGAGACCAGAAACTTTCTGGTTATAAACATTCTTCAAAATATCTTCCGTTTTGTTGAGGAGAACAAAGAAATTCATACAGGTTTAGAACAACTTGAGGGTGAGAAGCCTTCCCATTACGAGGTGATATTTGACTCCTTAAAGTGATTTACAGGGGCATTTTTTTAATTATTTTTTTTAATGGCATTTTTCTAATTTTATAAAAAGTATGTCATCTTTTATGTCAAATTCAAAAATGTATATTCATAAGCTTTTTACACTTTCTAATTAAACAGTAGAATAAGTTACCAATCATATAAAATCAGTATAAGCAAAATAATTTGTACTACAGAAGAACACAAAAGTGGCTCGTAGGTGTATTTTCAGACATTTAATGAGGCTCAGAGGTGGCATGAGTGAGTATTTATGCCACCACCATTAACATTTTTTTTGTCTTAGGAATGCAAACATCCAGGGTCAGGTGAGGGCCTGAACAACGGAAAGCCAACTGCTGAAACCTGGCCGTGGTTTGTTCTGATGGATGAGATGTTGGGTCAGAGGCCTTCCATTTCTCCCCCTGTTCTCATTGCTTCACTGTCTGATGACGAACCACAGCCAGGTTGCAGTTCTGTTGAGCCTACCCAGGAAGCAGCACAGCAGGAGAGGGCAGGGATAGAGCAGTCACGGCCAAGAAAGAGAAAAAACAAATCAGATCCTCTTCTTGAGCTCCTGAAGGAAGACATGGCACGTCAGAAGGAGTGGGAAGAAAGGAGAGATGCAGAAGACAGGGCAAGGAGTGATAGGCTCTTTAATTTACTCGAAAAATTAATTGATAAAATGTAACAAAAATATTTACAATATTTACTACTATTTACAATATTTACATACTATTGTTACTTACAAATATTAAAAAGGTAATTCTGTTGTCAACATTTCACTAAATCTTTAAATTAATACATTCTAAATGGCTAAACACAATCATTAATGAATAAATATCTTTGGTTACACATTTAAAAAAATAAAAGATAAATCGTGAAAAAGATGTCATGTGTTGTGTGAGCTCTCATGCTGACTTCCTAGTAAACCTAAGAACAAAAGAAGAAGAAAAAATATATATTCTGGGTTAAAGATTTTAAAATTCCATGAAAAGGTAATCAGTTATCCGTTTATAATGCTGTATAAATTATATTAAACTTAAGTATAGTTAATTATACATTTCATTTTAAAATCAGTATTTGTAACCAAATTAAATTAAATTGTATTTAGTGTGTTCAACTTACTTTTTTAATTAGGATGATTTATGTAGTCGTGGTCCTGGTTGACATCCTGTAAGGCAGACACTTGGTTGCACAATCTCAAAC
>NW_015638975.1:835402-849906 GCF_001515625.1 Sinocyclocheilus rhinocerous | reverse complement strand
TTACAAATATTAAAAAGGTAATTCTGTTGTCAACATTTCACTAAATCTTTAAATTAATACATTCTAAATGGCTAAACACAATCATTAATGAATAAATATCTTTGGTTACACATTAACAAAAATAAAAGATAAATCATGAAAAAGATGTCATGTGTTGTGTGAGCTCTCATGCTGACTTCCTAGTAAGCCTAAGAACAAAAGAAGAAGAAAAAAAAATTATTCTGGGTTAAGGATTTTAAAATTCCATGAAAAGGTAATCAGTTATCCGTTTATAATGCTGTATAAACTATATTAAACTTAAGTATAGTTAATTATACATTTCATTTTAAAATCAGTATTTGTAACCAAATTAAATTAAATTGTATTTAGTGTGTTCAACTTACTTTTTTAATTAGGATGATTTATGTAGTCGTGGTCCTGGTTGACATCCTGTAAGGCAGACACTTATCTCAAACATCTCAAACACCATGCTGCACCAGATACTGCCTCCCCTTGATTGCATGCCTCCACATCATCTTCTTGGCTGGGGCCACAACCTTTGGCAAAATTGCCATGACTTCATCAGCCACTCGATGTATAATTCTGTGAATGGTTGGCACTGTAAGATGCACCACAGGCCAACCAATACAAAAACACCAAGGTCTGGAGTGTTCCCCCCCAGCCATGTCTCCGTTGCTGATGAAGCAGCTCCAAAAGTTTATTGAGGCTCTCTCTCGTCAGACGAAAGTCTGCTTTTGTATCCCCTCCATCAAAAAACTTCTCAAGAACAGGGCCATGGGGATTGAGCCTGCAATACTTTATGTCTGTCTGTATGAAACAAAATAATAAAAATTATATGTACAACTACATACTATTGTGTATAATCATGTGTATATATAATATAGTTTTTCAGTTCATTCTTGATGTTCAATATTGTGTGTATATATAACAGATCTACAGCATTACATTAGGTTATTTTTGTAATGTTCAGTATTGTGTTTAATGTATTTATAATCTAGTTTTACAGCATTAAATTTCATTCATGTATATTTAATATGTAGTTTAATAGACACAACTTTAGTACAGTATTTCTTTTTGTTTGTTTTTTGCTTAATAGCTTTCCTAAAATTATCTTAAAATTGTGAACACTGGGTTAAATTATGATAAATTATGTAATTCGTAGCACTTTTAAAAATAGTGGGATCACAATAATAATAACATTGTATATAATGTATAGTAATATGTGTTGAAGAGTGGAGGTGAATGCGGACATCAGGCGCAGCGATCACCTGATAGATACGCGTACAGTTTGTTCAAAAGTCAAATACAGAATAAATGCATTTGATTGACGTTGTAGTCCAAACGAGTCGTTCGTTGTAGTTTTTGAAAAGTGATTTCTATTAAATAAAATATCTCCTTTTGAAGTGGACTTTGAGCTTTGTAACTGTGCAGATCTTTTTTATGCTCAAACAGCAACATTACAGACTAACTAAAGTTGAAAAAGTGAAAAAGTATAATAGGACCCTTTTAAGAAGACGGGGGAAAAGAATAACCAACAATATATGTAAGTCAATGTTGCCATCGTGCGGTGGATAGAAACATGGGTTTGTTGCGGGATATACTGCGTGATGTTCATGACAGACATACAATCTTTCACACGTGATCACGATATATGTAGTGAGGAGAAATTCTAAATCCACGAAAGATTACATTAATCTGTCACGTGTAACTTTGCGTGACAGTTATCATGAACTAACTAAATCTATAAATTATTTTTTTCTTTTTACACAAAATACAAAATAATGGATACGAACAAAACGATAATTACGATTTAAACAAAGAAATTAAACAAATTAAAGAACAAAAATTTGGCCAACATAAGTATTATCTTAAAGCTTCAAACGAAGTTACAGAGAGTTACATTATGCAGAATTGAAGAAAACTAGAAATGACTGCCACATAGTTTAAATAAGACGATGTAATTTGGGCTCCGAACAACACATATAAAACTTTTGTTTCTTTTGAAAGCTTGCAGTAATTTTGCAGTAATACAAAATACAAAAACAAGTACACTAACTTATGACTAGTATAATATTTATTATGATGTTATTGGGTAAATGCTTGTGTGACTTTCAGAATGTCTTTCCAAACCCGTTTGACTTTCTTTCTTAGGTGAAATAACGTTACCAAAAAGGTGTGACAGGCTCATTCTCCATTCACTTTATTTGCCCCAGACTGTAACGTTCTGACATTTCTTTTGTGCTTCATGTAAGAAAAAGTCATGCAGGATTGGGGGGGAAAAACGGTGAGTAAACGATGACATAATTCACACGTTTGGGTGAACTATCCCTTTAAGTGGCTAGTAAAATGACACATAGTTAGCGGTTGTGTACAGCCGGACTCGGTAAATAAGTGTCTATGAAGGGGTGACGTCAGAGGTGGAGATGCCATGGCGTCGTCGGAGCTGAGACTGGAGCTTGCCATCTAGTCAAAGGTTGTCGTCGATGCGCTCAGCGAAATGGAGAAGAATGCAAACCCTCATCGAGACGCGGGAGGAAGTGTCCTGTGCACCGCTATCCCCGCAGAACCCGCGGATATCAAAACAGTGGGCGGAATGAAAGATGTCTGCGAGAAGAGAGAGACTTTGAGTACTTGTGCAAGTGCTAGCGGTGCTAATGCTACACCCTGCACACAGACATCAGATGCTGCTGAGACAGTAAGCAAGAGCGTTTTACCAGAGACACTGTCTGCAACGGATCAGCTGAGCAACGGGATGGGATACGAACCGTCGACGACCGCTGCTGGGAATAAGGAGGGTGGCACCTCAAAGTTAGTAAACAACCTCGCGGGAGAGCAACCCGACATCAGTAACGTGCAAGCGGACGGTTTGGATGGAGGGATGCAAGAAGCGACGAAGCTGGCCAAGTCTGCCTGTTTGTGCTCGGACAAAGCAAAATCCGCGAGCTCGAATTCAAACGATAATGGCAGTGAGCCCAGCATCGCAGGGGAGTCCCGCAGCTTTGATTCACTGGAGTCCTTCTCCAACCTCAACTCCTGCCCGAGTTCAGACCTCAACAGCGAGGGACTGGAGGACAAGGGACTGACTTTGGAGATTCAGAGTGAATACGGGGCTGAGGGAACCAAAATCTCCTGTCCTAAAGACAGGGTGGCCGGTCAGTCGTTGTACCACATCAAGTGGATAAAGTGGAAGGAGGAGAACACGCCTATCATCACACAGAACGAGAACGGGCCGTGTCCGCTGCTGGCTATTATGAATGTCCTGCTATTGTCATGGAAGGTAAATAAGATGAGTCTGCTCGTTTGACAGCTCAAGGTACCACCCATGTCATAGATGTGCAAATGCACACAAAAAAATTTTTTATTGTATTGTGTGTGTCTACTCAGTAGGTCACGAGACATCAGTTGTCACTGCCATTAAATAAAGGCACATTAAGACGTTGATCGTTTCTTAAAAAGTTTTACAGAAAGACATGAACAGCACTTTTGAGATAGCCTATTTGGTAAAAATGAGGTACACTCACAGGAGGCTGCCATGTTGACATCATGTCATGCAGTTGACAAAGTTACTAATAATAGAAAATTATAAAAATATATTTGCTTTATGTATGTGATGGTATGGGACAGTATCCTTGCGGTAACCCCAGTCAACAGAAGTCCAACTTCTGCTGATTAAAAAAAAAAGTCTAAACATGCAGCATGAGCGATGAAACAATTTGCAAATTTTAGTAAAGAAACTTCATGCATGCATTTTTTAAAATAATTTCTCAAGATTCACACAGTTCCACAACTATGGTCCATAATTGGCTAAGCAAACTGTAAAAATGTGGAGACATACAATGTGATTATGACTGAAACACATCTTTTTCCTTTTATTTTTTACAATTGTAATAGTATTTGGACAGTGAGTTAATTGGGATTGACTTGAAATTCTGTTTGGATTTTGTCTTCACCTTCAGATTTCTCTCTCTCTTTCTCCATATTTTTAAATAACATCCCCTTTGCCATGTATTTGTAGAGCCGTACCAGTATTTTGGTTTGGTTCGATTTTACAGACACACCAATAACTTCTGGCTTTCAGCCCTGGACTCATTTGCATTATAAAGATGACATTTAATTATTGGCTTTGACGGTGAGTTGGCAGGCACATGAGGAGCTATTTCAGTGCTCAGTCTTTCATCTTGAAATAAGAGGCATGTTGTTCAGCTGTGACTGCTTTAAAAGTCACTGGCATCTTCTGAAGATGATAGCTATGTTCAGGCTGTTTTTAAGATGTGTTTTTTTTAGGATAAAAATCTTTTCCCATAGTGCATTTATGCTGATACAGCAGCCTATTTAAACACCATAACCCTTATGTGTTCGTATTACACAACATCAGTCGAAGGAAAAGAGGTCTCAAAAATGGCCATAGGTAATTTGTCATTTAAACTGGTTTTAAAATTATTTTTTCTCTGGTTCTGGCTCAGGTCAAGCTGCCACCAATGATGGAGATAATAACAGC
This sequence comes from Sinocyclocheilus rhinocerous, assembly GCF_001515625.1. Lineage (NCBI taxonomy): Eukaryota > Metazoa > Chordata > Actinopteri > Cypriniformes > Cyprinidae > Sinocyclocheilus > Sinocyclocheilus rhinocerous. Next base: position 845,408 of record NW_015638975.1, on the reverse strand, counting down.
AGAGCAGCTGATGGAATATCTAGGTGAGAGTTTTATTTGGATTATAAATGTGGATTCTTTACATGGCTTTGTTGATTTGACACCGTATCCATCCAGTGGAGGGCTCTGTAGAAATCAGAGTAGATTTTTCAGGTTTTATTTGATTTAAAGAGCTAATAAAGAAAGATGTATGCAAAGAAAGCACGGTGGGCTCGCTGACAGCACCATAAGTGCAAAAACTACGCTTGAGTGTTTCTGGCTACTTCTGCCCACAGCTTCATGTCACTAATTACTAGTTTGTTCCCAAAAAGAAAATTTAAATGTGTCCACCATAGGGCATCAAATTACAGTAAGAGCCATGCAAAAGCTAGTCATGTCATCCTAATTATAGGATTGTGTAGTGTAATTTCAACATACACTTTCTGGTTAGACATTTTTTGCATGCACCTCTACAAAATCTGAGCTTCTTTATGGCTTTAGAAAGTGTTTGAGAAGAAGTCACTCTGTAAATCGAGTTAGACGATAAACAGTTCGATAAACAGCCTGATAAACATTGGAGAACCTGAAAATGTGATATGTCTTCAGGATGCTGATGGACAGCACCAGATCAGGGAAATACCCAGGGGCTCGTCCTCTTGTAACGTCACAGAATCCAGATCCCTATTTCCACTGTGGCATGTTGACCTGGTACACTGAAGTGTTGCATTACTGCAGTTTGACAGTTGCCTGGTCCTCAGCTTCTCGCATAAGTTTAAAATAAGTTCTTTAATAGTTTAAAAGCATCTGTCTACTGGTCCTAAATAAATACCATTGATGGAATGTAAAAGCAGCTTGTTAAAGGAAAAAAATGTTGTAGATGCTACGAAGAAAGTACACCAGCTGTTGAAGGCTATTATAAAAGTTAGTCACAAACTGAGAGCTTTGATTGAATTTGAATGTTGTGACACCTTATGATGAGTGTTTTAACTGTAAGCAGTTTTATTTTGCCTCACACACTCCAGAAATGCCAAGTATGAGAGAAGTATATAGATATCAGCTCTGGATGTGTTATTCAGAGGTTGATATATGTGCACTGGTTTCTCTTAACACTCCTTGAAGACCTTTATAAACGCATTTAGTCATTTAGCAGATGCTTTTATCCAAAGTGGAACACCACAGGCGATTTATACAATGCAGAAACTTTACTGGATTCAGACTGTGTTTTGTTTGGAATCTTTCTAGAAAGTACAGACTTTATGAACTTTGCAAGCTTGTGCCTTGTTCACCCTCATAAAGTGCAGTGGTTGTGACCGCAGAGGATGTGGTGGTCTCCAAGTGTCATTCCTCACATGGGTGTGGTCACTTTTTTTTTTTTATAACTTAAACTTTTGCACTCTAAGACATTTTTTCCACTCAGAATGAGAGTATTTATCAAGCATGTGTGTTTGTATAGCAGGTGGTTATATTATTCAACTTTTGTTAAACTTAAAAAAAGTTTGGAAAGCCTAATAATGTTATTTAATTTTTAATTGATTTATTCATTATATATAATAATAATAATAAATTAATTAATTATCCAAAGTTTAATAATAATAATAATAATAATAATAGAATTATACAAAGTTAAATAATAATAATAATAATAATTATTATTATTCATTCAATAATGCATTAATTTCCTTTATTTAACCAGGTTAAAAAACTCTGAGATTAATATCTCTTTCACAAGAGTGACCTGGGCAAGAGGGCAGCAACAAATAACATAACATATACAAAATTTACATTTATAAGTCACAACAACAATTTACCAGGGGATAAAGCAAAGAATCTGTTAAAAGTACCTTGAACTAATTTAAAGATGGAAGTATGGTCAGCTTTAGATTATTTTGTAGATTATATATTTTCCCCCAGCTCTGTTTGGATCCAATGAACGTTGAGATATAACAAGTCATTTGACCAAAAATTATAGGATATATTTGTATTAGATGAGCTGAAAGACAAGTAGGAAGAAGTATTGTTGTTGTTGTTGTTTTTGTTGCTGCTGCTCTACCATCATTATTATTACTGGTCATCATCAGATGCTCTTCCATTTTTTAAATGAAATTGATTTAATAATTTTATATCCAGTACATCTGTAGAATATTTTATCATTATATTTAGTGGATATAAAATGATCTAATTTCAGCCCCATTCCTGACTAAACATGCAAAAAAATGGGAGAGCATAATGTGTAATACGATATAAGTGACAAGGGTATAGCAGCTTCAGGTGGGAAACACTACCTACTGTGAGGTCAGTTTGGCTTGGAAAACTTGCTTGAGGCCATTCAACACACCCCATTCCCAGCTGTCTGCCTAGAGACCACTCTGAAGTATTCCTCTTATTGCTGAGCTGTTTGTGAGGACGTCCATCCATGTGATCTAAAGCATGCCTGACATATAGGACACAGAAATCCCCTAGATACAAACTGTCAGATGAAGAGTGTGCCAGCTGGGCACTTTTTACATTTACTGTTGCTCGTTTGACCTTCTGACTGTTACTTCTGAGGTACTCCCATCATAGCTTTGAGCTGCATTTATTCAGCAGCGTATATTCACATTTGCTCACTTATGCTCTATGAGGCATCCATGGTTAGCTACACAGGCATCTGTAAATTGCTTTTCTCTTCCCTAGGTGCAGTAAGCTGTTTAACTCCATTAGACAGCATCTATCTCGCTGTCTCTCTGCTGTACTTTACAGCACTGTTAGTGTTTCATTTCCAGGCAAAGTCAGTGGCCCATGAACAAACTCTTGACGACTGCACAGTCTTTTCTGATTTGATCAAGACATGTATTTCAGTTACTGTTCATTTACTGTGGAATGCTGTAGTATGTATCCAAGTAACCCAAGCAGTTCTTGATCAAAGTGTAAGTGTACAATATTTTATTAGCATCAAAACAATTTGGCCAGAGCCTAATGACTGATTTGTGTAATTAAATGTTTTTGGTTTCATGAATGAATTGTTCATCATTCAAACAATAAAAAGACATTATTCCAGAATTAAATTCTAAGACATGGTGAAATTTAGTTTTGTCTTAAAATCCTAGATCTTGATTGTTTCAAAACCTATAAGAAGCATTTTTAAAGAATTGCACTGGTTGCTCTTTTCCATGCAGTTATTGTGAACGGAGACTGAGATTTTCCAGATTTAAAAAGTATGGACAATCACCATAAAAGTGGCATAAAAGTTGGCAATTTACTTGTGCAATCGTCAACCTGCTATCTTGACACACTTCCCACATATTTTTTCAATACTGACTGTACTAATAACTGTTTAGAAGCAGATCTCTTAGAAGTGGTGAACAATTTATAAATCACTCAATGGCCTAGGACCTAAATACATAGCAGATATGTTCGCTGAATATAAACCTTGTTAACTTTGTGGGACAAACAGACCCAAATCAAAGTCATTACTCATTAAATGTCTGTTGTGATACATACACAGACTTGGAATATAACACATGAATTCTTATGGAGCAATTTTATGATTATAGTAATTTTTAAATTGAAGCTTAAAATCTCATCTTTGTGCCGGCTAATTGCATGAAAAAAGTGCAACCAGTGCAATTCTCATTCTGTGTTCCACAGAAGGAATAAAGTCATACTGGTTTGGAGCGACATGAGTCGATGACGATGACAGAATCTTCATTTTTGTTTGAACTATTCCTTTACATTTTGATGTAATAAAGTGAATACTCTATAAAGATGTTTGTAAAGCAGTGCGAGCAATTACATAATCTTTTTAATGGGTTCTGATTAGAATGGGAGAGACAAGAGATTGACTGAGGAAGAGATCAGCTGGAGAGGAACTGAAAAAGAGATGAAGAGGAGGGAGTTGGAACGGAGGGTTTTTGCTGAGCAGAAATAAGTGAAAGTGGCCCAAATGAACCTGCCTGTGCTGGGCTGCATTCTTGGCACCAATCAGAGGAAGCGGGAGTCTGAGGGAGTGGGCCGAAAATAAATCCGCCGAGCTTCACGCTTCTCTCTCACACGTTCGTGCTTTGTCAGAGCAGAAACAGCTAGGCTTCCTCTGGCATTCTGAACTCGTTTGTTTTGAACTATGGCAACCACATAATTCAGTGTCGCTAAATTATTAGTACAATGACAAGTCACTGGAAAGCTTTGAAAAGTGACGGATATGTGGGAATCAATAGCAATAGACTGCTCTGTAATGGAGTGGATTATTTACTCTGATTTGGCCTTGATTTAATGGTCAGTACAGCCGAGCAGTGCTCCTGTACCTAGAGCTGTATGTGTGTACAGAATGTTAATGAGGCGGATGACAGGTGGTTGGGTATTAGAACAAAACCCAGGGTCAGATATTCTCATGTCTGCCAGCAGCCATCGATGCCCCCTGTCTCCGCTCCAGCCCCCTTCACTGATCTGTAGGAGAGACAATAAAAGGAGGACAATGGTAAACTTGCATAGAGGTCAAACTAAATATTGAATTGAATTCTGAAACTTCTTGTGTTGAGTTCAGTTTCTTGGGTTGCACGATTTGGGGATAAAATCTAAATTGTAATTTTTTTTTTTTTCTCTAATAAAAACTGATTGTGATTTAAAATACGATTTAAAGAAGAAATTCAAGTTTGCTGTGCTCGTTTGTAGGTCTGCACAATTTGGCCAAATTGTATCAATATAGCTACAAAATAATAATAATACTTTATTGTATGATTGAGATCATACTAGTATGATTTGAAATCATAGTAGTCTGGTTTTGGTGAAGCCATAAGGTGCATCCCAAATCGCGTACTTAAGCACTATTCTATGATGTTTTGTAGTATAAATAGTGTGAGTAGTGTGTTCACACTGAAAATTCCAAAAAGAAAAAGTGCACTTTAAATACCTGGTTGTTGGACACTTCATGCACTCAACTGTCGCAGCTTTAACTACGCAGCGGAGGGGGAGTGGCTATTAGCCTCCAATTATGAATGACAAAATAACCTTATATAATTCATACACTACATGGTTGAGTGCATAAGTACATAGTGTATAAGTGCATAGTGTATGATGCGTCATTTGGGACGCAGCTATACTAACAGTTCTACATAATGCAGCTGTCATATACAGTGGGTACGGAAAGTATTCAGACCCCCTTAAATCTGTCCACCAACGTTTACCATCCAACCTGACAGAACTGGAGTGGATCTGCAAGGAGGAATGGCAGAGGATCGCCAAATCCAGGTGTGAAAAACTTGTTGTATCTTTCCCAAAAAGACTCATGGCTGTATTAGATCAAATGGGTGCTTCTACTAAATACTGAGCAGAGGGTCTGAATACTTAGGACCATGTTATATTTCAGTTTTTCTTTTTTAATAAATCTGCAAAAATTTCAACAATTCTGTGTTTTTCTGTCAATATGGGGTGCTGTGTGTACATTAATGAGGAAAAAAAATTAACTTAAATGATTTTAGCAAATGGCTGCAATATAACAAAGAGTGAAAAATTTAAGGGGGTCTGAATACTTTCCGTACCCACTGTATATATGTATATATATTTGGACAGAAAGATGAAGACTGTAGCTCAACAACATAAAACTTTTACAGACGCACATCATGTAAACAAACTCTGTGAAAGGCTAATTTAACTCCGCAGGCCCTTCTACTAAAACAGGTAGGCTTCAGTCACTGTATTACCTGATATTCACACTAAAGCTTTAAATACAGAAAGATCGGGGTTGTAAATATCTACTGCTTTTGGTTTACTGGCATATATAGACAGTTTGTTAATTACAACAGGGTGAGGAGGAGACTCCTGTGAGCATGTGTTTTTCATAAGTGCACTGTCTCTCAAATGTTTTCCTTAACCCTCCCTTTCTTTTTCTTTCTTACTTTTGCTCCTTCACAACAGGAGACTATATCCTTGAAGCCAAGCCAAAAGAGATCTCGGAGGCTCAGCGGCTGAACTACGAACAGGTAAAAGCAACAGCAGTTTTGCTCGTGACTCACAGAACACAAGTCTATTGAAGATAGCCAGTTTGTTTACATAGCTCTCTCTGTGTTTGTGTGATGGTATAGAGTTAACAGCGAGAACGAGGAGAGAAAGGTGAGGCCTAAGGCTCTGACAGAGGAGAAAACATTAGCCAAGACACATGTAGACTCTCGGACTGACAGATATCTGTCTCACATTCTTGCATCTCTTCTTTAAACATCCCTTTGTTCTTGTAGTGAGCATGGCTTGGTTCTCTGTCATTAAACAGCCAGTTATTGTTATTAGCTCTGTGGCATTACAGTGTCTTTGGGAAGCAAGCTGTGGTAGTCATGTAGATCAGCACCCATCCATCCCAACAGGAAATAAGGACAAGAAAGCATGGAATTGCATGGAATTAAAGGAATTGTGAGAACTGGTCCATTCCAGTCTGGATCCAACTGTTTATATAACGGCAGGAGTGAATATCATCATTGTGTTGCACTGAGAGAGAGTATGAGCCTCTCATAGAGTTGTGTGCTCTACAGAATTTGACATGTAAGGAGATAGGGTGAAAGAGACGCCTCATTTCTCCTCACACGGTGTGCAGGGATGCATGACAGGGACCAGTGGAGTGATTTTTGGCCTTCTCCTTATTAGCTTGTGTAGAATGTTTATTATATACCGGTTGGGTGTACCCCACAAAGCCTGTCCAGAACAAAACTGGGTACACATTTCACCCCCAAGTCTTTAAAAAGGTCTTAATTCGCCCTTCCACAAGTTAAGGCCTTAAAAAGGTCTTAGAGCAGAGCAGAAAGTCTTAAATTCATAAAGCCATGGAATGAAATGTTGCACTGTTACATATCTTCCCCAGGATTTTTGCCAATACAAATATCTGCTTTAAACTGCATAAACACATTTCATTACACCAAATACACAAAATAATGTTCTTTTTAGCAGCATCATATGACCCCTTTAAATCAAGATTCCATTTAATGGAGATGCAAAATGAAGATATGATATCTTGTTTTCTGAGAAATTGAACAAAATTAAGTGAGTTTATGCTTAAAACAAGAACAAATATATGCCAATTAGGAATGAAAACTTGTATTGAATTTTTCCATTGGGTTGAGTTTTCTGAGCTTATTAGCAGATATTTGTTCTTCTTTCAGTCATAAACTCACTTCATTTTGATCAATTTCTCTGAAAACAAGACTTCTTATCATTTTGCTTCTCAAGTAAATGTGTCTTGATTTAAGGATCTTTAGACTAGGGTTGAACTGAAATCAAACTGAAATTGCGATTTGTATCTTTTTTACTCCACAACATCAGTCAAGTGTTTGAACTAACCAACAATTTCTGATCTGATCTGGCCTCTTATCACAGAATGAGGCAGAAAATATATTCTTTTGAATTTGAAGTAAACATATAATAATCCATGTTTTCTCCAGTGTATAGATGTGTACAGGAGTTGTTTTTTCCCCCCACAGTGGATACACAGATGCTGTAACCACATCATTCTAGGGGGAAAAAAAACATACACGACTGTTCAAAAGTTTGTGGTCAGTAAGATTTTTTTTTTAAATATAATACTTTTATTTAGCAAGGATGTATAAATGACAGTAAAGACATTTCTAATGTTACGAATGTTTTCTATTTCAAAAAATGCTGTTTTTTGAACATTGTATTTATGGTTTGTTATACTCCCCTAGTAAAATATATTGCTAATAGTTTATTATATAGTTTACGTAGTATAATATTGCTAACGTGAGAGTCTTTTAATTGCCATTACAACATATTCAATTTGAAATATCTCACTTCCAAGCAGTTCAAAGTCAAGTCTATTTTTGTATGTGAGCTTGAGGATGAAGATAGAAGTGTTTCTGATTTTCCCCAATGTGTGTTCTTGTTTATTGGAGTAGGTGGAGGCTGACTGGATTCATGCTCCTTTCTTGCTCTTCCTTCAGTTCTGTATGAGATTTTGCTTTGTTCTTGTGTTTTGGTTTTTATAAGGTAACTTAACTTGGAGAGTTTTTTTTATTGCCAAGATTGTTTCAAGTTTAGCTGAGCTTCATTCATGCTTGAATAATGCTGTTTCTCTACACTGTAGGTCAGCTGACTGTCTTCGGCCAGGCTTTGTGACAGTAAAGCATTTTTTTGGCAGTAAGAGAGAGCGAGAGAGGGGCACACACACACACACACACACAGGTCCGGAAGAACTTCATGGGGCCTGTCTGCTCTCTGTGTGTTGATCTTAGTGTGTTTAGCCTGTGCAAACAGTGCACAATAACATCACTCAGGTTTGACTGTGTTTATCAGATGTTTTCCAGTCTAATAAATGTTTTGATTGTATTAAAGCTTTTATAGCCATCTCAGTGAGTATCGCTGGACTGGAGCGAGTATAATAGAGCTGGAGAAAGTGGGTCAGGGCAGTGGAGTGGTTCAGAAACGCTGGCAGGGGCACAGGGACAGAGCCGGGCCACACGCAGGCTGGACGTGGGTGGGGGTTGGAACCGGTGCCAGGCTCAACGGGACTGAATGGGAGCTGTGGGTGGATGGGTCTTGGCCGATCTGTCAAACCTCTAACGCTCATCCGACCCTGCTGCCAGTTCTACATGCTCTCATCCACCCACTGGCCATCGGGTCACAGCCTGTGCCACACTGATTCATCCTGGCCCGTGTTCCAGGAGAGCAGGGACTCATGACTCAGCAGTTTTCTGAAGGTGTCTAGTGTTGTTTTGGAAACATCATACTTTGGTATCGAGCTGCGAGATGATGACCTGTGTTATTCTGATCAGAGTCAAGGTGAGATGAAGGCTATGCTCACTCAGTGTCAGAATACGGCTGTCCTGTTTTGAGTGCTAAATACAGTTTAGGTATGACAAAGATTGACAGCTGTCTAGAACAGAAGTGACCACCTGAGATTTGAAGTCAAAACCAAATTTGTTCTCTTGATATGTTCTGTTAATGTGTTTTATGCCACACATCTGAGAGGATGAAGGCAGGATGGCAATAATTGAAGACAAAACAAAACGTCTTGATGTTTACTATTATTATCTATCAATAGCTATGTTTCCATCCAAAGATGCAAATTTAACTTGTGCGCAAAACTGGAATATCGCATAAAACATTTACGAATAAAGCACCGTTTCCATCCAACGAGTCAAAGAGAACAAATTCGTCACTTCCTGATACACTGGCACTAAATATCACTAAGAAAAGTAGGAGAAGCCACTGAATACAGTAATTTTCATATATGATAAATTACTTGCGCCTCAGAGCGAGCAGACGAAACACAACAAATGCAGTTAATACTTTCGGAGGAGGATGCCTGCTGTTTGGGAACGTAGTCGTACAAGACAGTTATGCAGACATACTTTGATGACAGACTTTGCTCAGGTATTTCAGAACGACCAAAACAACGTTTCAGAACGAGTTTTCCCATCCCATCGTGCAAAGTCACATGACTTTTTTGATGCACATGGTGGAATTTATTCGGTAAATGTGTTTCCAATCGTAGTTTATGCACATTTCTCTTATCGGATAAAAAGTTTATCCTACTCAATTGTGCGCATAAGTTTTTTTAATGTGCATTTTTAGAATTTATGTGCATCGTGGCATTTCCATCCAGGGTTTTATGCGGTATTACAAAATGCACATAAAAATGGGTGGATGGAAACATAGCTACTATTGTTATAGGCATTAATCAAGATTATCACTAGAAGAGGACTGACTTCAGTTATTTGATCTGATTTGATCCTGTCTGTATACAGGACAATTTGAGAGTCAATTTGCTATTAAATGAAATTGTGGATCCCAAATACTGACTGTGTGATGTAGCCAAATTGAAAATGAATCTGGGAGCTAGTAAAAGTCATCTGAAATCTTGAGCATATAAGTTTTACAATATGAAAGTCTGCCTTATATCATGAACAAAGTAACAAATAAAGGCTGCTATTTTGCAACACCTTTAGCTATTTTTACAATTTAGGATGGCCTTAACTGCCTTAATGCTTTTATAAAACAGTTACACTCAGAATAGTGTTATGTAAGGAATAATTGACGACGGGCCGTTGAATTATTAGAAAAATAATGCACACCC
>NW_015638975.1:834979-835303 GCF_001515625.1 Sinocyclocheilus rhinocerous | reverse complement strand
GGCCGTTACACCTCGGGTGTGCATTATTTTTCTAATAATTCAACGGCCCGGAGTCAATTATTCCGCTTATACTACGGTTACCACACCTCAAGACATCGATCAGATGATCTATTTAAAGGGACTCGTCCGGTTTTTGTACTTAAATCTCTATTGTGAGTAGGATTCTTTCTTCCGCATCTCATCCAACGCCTCTTTTGCTAGGTCCAAAACGTCATTTTAAAGCTGGTAATGGAGGCTTGAGCCGTTGATAGCGTTCTAATGCAGTTATTAATGAAGTTATTAGAAAGAGTGAGAGAGACAGAGACACACAGAGAAAGAGAAAGA
>NW_015638975.1:814488-834345 GCF_001515625.1 Sinocyclocheilus rhinocerous | reverse complement strand
GCACGTGTGATTGCAGTAATTCCTGTGTGCTGTATAGGTACTGTATGCTAATTTCCGTTATTACAGTTAACTATGCAAAGTGATATGGAACTGTAATGCGGTCAAGAGAGCTGCCTGGAACTACGTTCGCCGTGCGTTTCCCTGCACACCTCAGAACGTTCGTCAGCCAATCAGATTCAAGCATTCAACGACCCCGTAGTATAATATTACAATAATACATTCAAATTAAATGAAAACTGAAGATATAAAAAGCTCATTCAAAATACTGTAATAGTATATAAATAATAGTAAAATAACACTGAATGCTGTATTGACCAATCAGCTTCCAGAACTGGAACTATCCATTTTAAACTTCATTTAAATTAAACCCAGAATTCCAGATACAAGTGATTGGGGTTGAATTAAGTGAAAGTGCTAGGAAATCCCCTGTACCAATGGAAAATGGCCAGGGCAGAAATCTCCTACAGAAGCACGAAGATAATCTCACTGGTTTCCAGGGATTCGTGGTTTATGATATATAATGTTGTTACATGGTTGAGTTGTGTTACAAGCTTTAATCCCAACAACTGTCCACACACACTCATTGTGTAAGCGGTGACCGATCCACATAACAGATGGTCATACTGTGAGTCCTTAAAAGTGAGAGCCGGACAGATTATTATTATCATAGGGCCTGGAACGTAATATCAAACGCTGCACACACACGCGTATGTTCACACTCTATCTGTTAAACTGCGCTGGAGTTTGTAGCCTTGCAGTGGCTTGTGTTTGTGAGCCTGTAGCTGTGCTTTTTTTGAGAGTCACTGGAGGGTCATTATGGTCAAACAGAAAGACAGGAAGTAAAGGAGGTGAACTCTGGTGTTTGGAGCTTTTTAGTCGCTGGTCTAGATTATGAGATTTTTCCTGCTCAGAGCAGCAAGACAATTGGGTGTGACATTTTACAGAAATGTGTTCATGTGTTGTGTTGGAAAGATTGTTACTGTTTTCTTATTTTTCTGTATTTCTTTGCTCTCTCTTTCTCTAGAATATGAGTGACGCTATGGCAGTGCTGCATAAACTGCAGACAGGTCTGGATGTAAACGTTAAGTTCACAGGTGTGCGGGTGTTCGAATACACACCCGAATGCATCGTCTTTGACCTGCTGGATATCCCACTCTACCACGGATGGCTGGTTGACCCACAGGTCAGCATCCTGATTCACATCCTTCTAGAAAAGCAAGTTCCACTGAAACATTAGATGTCACCACATGATGTCATTTATTAATCTTCTTCTAGCCATTTAGTCGTATCCGACTCTAGGCTACTTCATAGGCCTGCATCCTCCACATCCATATATATATATATTTATGCAACAGTTCGTTTTGGTTCTCAAATCTGATTGGTTGAGAACCGTGAGATATTGTACTGGTATCTCTACAGGAACGCCCTTTCACAATTTTGTATCACTCCGCTTGTTCTAGCCGGGTCTATGTTTTTTTTTTTTTATTATTTACTGAGCTAATCGTAGAGTACGTTAGTTAATATAAGAAGAAACGTCTAGCTTCTGGGTCTCTCTCTTTCTCATTTGGATGCTTATCGCTCTCGTGCTCGAGTGATATTGCTCATATATATATATATATGTATGTATGTATATATGTGTGTGTACTACTTTATCAAATTAATTGGAAGTAATTGCAATTAGTATTCAAAATTTAAAATTAATATATAGATGGTTTTAGTTCCATATCATTTAACATTTAAGCTAATTTAAGCTCATTACTTGGCTACAGTCTACAACACATCATTTAATTAAGTTTGCCAGTAATTGTTTTTTAGCGTATCACGCAGTGAGCGTCATGGTCAATGCCAATTCACGTTAAAACCAGTTCAACTGTTAATAATGTGCTGTTTAAATTAAATTTACTGACATATTAACACATCATTAAATTGACGCCCTTCTAAAAAACATCGCCTGTGTGTAACATTAACATTTATGCTAATATTTTGACCAGCATATTGTCTTTCTTTTTTTTTATCACGCTCTCTGTAGATGGCTGATACAGTTAAGGCAGTGGGGAACTGTAGCTATAACCAGTTGGTAGAGAAGATAATCAGCTGTAAGCAGTCAGACAACAGCGAGCTGGCCGGGGAAGGTGGGTATTCACTGTTTTCATCTGTCTTCTCCTCCTTTTCCTTTCACACATTCATGCAGACTGCTTCTTACAGAAGGCAAGTGCTGCTCATACGTAACGTAATTGTAGTGTTTCGAGTTCACTCTTTGCCAGGCTTCTGTACGTTTAGATGTATTAATGCATTGTACATATTAATCCATGTCCTGAAAGTTTTTCCCCATTGCATCATGCAAATAAACAACTATCAGAGTCATTTAAGCACCCTCCTCCTTTTCACAGTTTTTAGATGTCTGAAACATTCTCTCCCTCGCTCACTGCATTTGTGTCTAAATATATCTCCCTTGCCGTCTTTTTTTTGCTCTTTTCGTCTTTTAGAATGCACCTTTTCCGTCTCTGTTTCTGTTTGTACCAGTGTATGTGAGCCTGTCTCTGTCAGACTGTGATTTTTGTGTGTCATAAAGTTTCAGACAGTGTGTGTTTAAAGGATTAGTTCACCCGAACATTTGTTCTTCAATTATTAACTCTTATGTTGTTCCAAACCTTTATGACTTGCATCATTCTGTCTGGAAAAATGTAAAGTTACAGTGAATGGGGGCTGAGACTTTAACACTTTTTGAAAAAGACACCATAAAAGTATCCTAAAATTAGTCCATATGACTCATACCAAGTCTTCTGAAGTCATATGATAGCTTTGAGTGAAAGAGACTGAAATTCAAATCATTATTCATTGATAATCACCACCTCCAGTGGACTGTCATTGTGAATGAATCATTCAGAACAGTTTTGTGAACAGAATCAACTCATTCTTTGAAAAGATTAAACTCAAAGGACTGACTTGTTTACAAATCTGACATTGTTATGTACCAAGGAGAACTAGGGCGGATATTAAGGTGTTAAATTCAAATATTTGTGTCTGTATTGTATTGTGTATTTCAGAGACATCTCACACTGGCGCTTTCTTTCCCAGGTTTTGTGGCAGAGCAGTTTCTGAACAACACAGCGACTCAGCTAACATATCACGGCCTGTGTGAACTCACTTCTACCGTACAAGAGGGAGAACTGTGTGTCTTCTTCAGGAACAATCACTTCAGCACCATGACCAAATTTAAGGTGTGTTGACATTTAAATGTATTTGAGATGTTGGATGCCGGAAGATGGCTCTGTGCTGCTGTGAATAAGCGCTCCAATAAGCAAAGTAAATTTGGTTCATTTGTCTTTAGAGGGATGCTGTATGTTGGTGCCCCCCAGTGGCCTACTCAGAAGTATAGATATGGGGTACCTAAATTATTCTATTGCTAATTACCATGATTTTGCATATTGGAAAGGTCAAGGTCTAACAAAAACACATGCAAATAAACTAATATGCAGTAAAATTAAGTTTTTTTTTTTAAAATACTTGTTTGTTGAGTCTATTGGCTATTGCATTAGGCTATTGCAGTCGTTTTAGTCTTCATCTCATATAACACCACCACAAATTATACCATCTGAAAACACAATGCAGTGTTTCAGAAACTGCTTAAAATATTATAGTAAAACCTGCAAAGTTTACAACAAAGCAAATTGCAGTATGTGCTGATAATGAAATGCACCCAGAATTCATTGAAAATACAAAGTCACTCTATACATGTTTCTATTTAGTTTTTGTTTGTTTATAGTTTTTTGCAAACTTTTTTTGCATTTTTTTTTGTAAACAATCATATAGCTTTTTTAAAAATCTTAATAGTTTTTGTTAATAATAACCCCTGAATTTTGATTGCTCATTCAGGGCTAAACTTTAGAGAGAATTTGTATGGTTTTGAATGTTGACACTCTATGTAACCTATGTAATGTCTTATTATCAGGGAGGCTGTAAAGCCTCTGTCTGTTATCTGGAGGAAGTGGAGCTGTTCTGTAACAGCAGGACACACTTCACCCACAGATAAAACTCTTCCATGATCCTCGTGTACACACTTCAGAACATGACACAACTGCTGCTCGGTCTGGGAGTGTTGAAAGATTTATGGACGAGAGCTGTGAGGTTGTTGCATTTTTCTATAAATGCTCTCTCTGTGTTCCTCAGGCCCAGCTGTACCTGCTGGTAACGGATCAGGGGTTTCTCACTGAGGAGAAGGTGGTTTGGGAAAGTCTGCATAATGTCGACGGAGATGGAAACTTCTGCGACTCAGAGTTCCATCTGAGACCGCCCTCTGACCCGGAAACTGTGTACCGTGGTCAGCAAGACCAGATCGACCAGGTCAGGACTAGTAACTTCCCAGGAGTTTTCAGTGTCATGCAGTCATAAACACTGAATATGGTAGTTGTTTCTCAGGGTGACATCTGTAAAAGAACATTTGCATGGCTCATCTATGATCAAAGCTCACGCAGTCGGATGGAGTTTAATTTATATGCACTACCATTCAAAAGTTTGAGATCAGTAAGCTTTTTTTTTTTTAAAGAAATTATTTAATACTCATATTCAGCAAGAACACATTAAATTGTTTAAAAGTGACAGTAAAGACTTTTACATTGTAACAACAGATTTCTGTTTTGAATATATACTATTCCTTTCAGCTTTCTACATTTCAAAGAATCCTGAAAAGAAATCGTCATGTTTTCCACAAAATTTAAGCAGCACAACTTTTTTTTAAATTAACAAGAAATGTTTTTTGAGCACCAAATCTGAAAGTTCTGGAATAGTGGCCATCACAGGAATAAATTACATTTGAAAATAAATTCAAATAGAAAATAGTTATTTTATACTGTAACCGTATTTCACAATATTGCTGTGTTCACTGTATTTCTTGTCAAAGTCTTGTATTTTTTATCAAGTAAATGCAGAATTGGTCAAAAAAAAAAATCTTACTGACCCCAAATTTTTGAATGACTGTGTAGACAACACTACGAATATACACTGCAGCTAAAAGAAATTGTCACTCATGTTCAGCTGTTTACAGGAGTTTAAAATGCAATTGCTTACAATTCCTTAAAATGACATGGTTTACAAATAAGTTATGTATCTGTGATCTGGGCCTTTCTTGGGTACCTTTCTTAAGAAAAGCATAAAGTCCAGCCCTGCATATGAAATCACTTTTAAAAATTACTATTTAAAGATCCAATCCTCAAAGCCTTTAATCGTTCCTATGCTTGTAGATAACAGGAACTTATTTAATCATTTAAATTCCTGATATTTTAATTGTGGTTTTACAGTAATCACTCAACCCCATCTTTAAGTTATACCCTGTGTAAGTCTTTAAGAAATATACTCTGTGTAACAACATTTCACAGAGTCACAATGACCTTCAGGTGACGCTGAGCTCAGGAGGCTGATATTACAGTGAGCCGTGAATGTTGACATCCAGTTGTGTCGCAGCCAGTCTCTGTGAAAATGCAGTTTATCTATATTGTGCTTTGTAGCGCACTGCTGTCCTATAGCACTACTTCTGCTCCATTGCCCGCTGGAAAATCTCCTCAATTATTGATGTTAAAAGCTCCCCGACCCTTCTTCCAGCTCTGTGTAACCCTTCCCCTGTGCCTTTGTGATGCTTAAATGCCTGATGACCGGACAAAAGTCTCTCACTTGACACAGATCCTTTGTGTCTCTGTCTCTCTTCTGCTCTTGTATTGGGTGTTTAATAATGAAGTGTCTGTATGAGGGAAGGGCTTGGAGATCACTGTACTTTAAAAGTCAGTCGTTGTAGTGCTGTGTCGTGGAGGTCAGTTAGCAAACTAAATGGTCAATTCATGGGCAAACTGTGAGGATATGCATGATGTATTGCGATCTTTTTTCAGAAAGTATTATGTAAGCTCCTTACTACTGTAAGGATATAATGCTCTACAGAAAGAAATAGTTCACCCACAAAGGAAAATTATGTCATCTACTCACATTATGTTCTAAAGCTGTATGATTTATATTTTATGGAACTCTAAAGGAGTTATTTAGCAGAGAGTTTAGGCTGCACTTTCTCATTCAATATAGGAGGGAAGGCAACTAGTCAGAGAAATATAATACATAAAATGAGATGCAGTCCGTAACTTTTTTTTGGTTAAAAATGATCCGAAATCAATATTTGAGCAAGTACTTAACCAGCCAGTGTTCAAAAATATCGTCTTACTTTAGCCTGATTCACAACGGTTAGCTTATAATAATGTTTTCTAATTTGAGTGGTACGGGTAGATTTTCGCGGGAAATACGAGCATGGCACTGCGTCATTACACAATCGGTCCGAGATCGCCTGAACGAGGTGGTCTCGGCTCGATTGAAAACGAACTCTGAAGCGGTTCGGTTGTAGTGAGAAAGCAATCCGATCCAATATGGACCAACCAACCAGGCTATATCACAATGTATAATGGGTAATTACGCAATTTGGTCCGTTTAGAAACTTTACCGTTTGAAAGCAAACCGCACCAAGAATAAAAAGCAACATTGTAATAATTTTAATCCCTGTTTCGGAACAAAGCAATCGATCTACAGGTGTGAAAGCACCCGAATACTAATTCAGCAAGGATACATTAAATTGATTAAAGGTGACTGTAAAGTATAGCAATTTATATAATATATCAAGCGCCTAAAGGTAACATAAAAGTAGTACTAGTGTATATATTATAGCCTTCTACCTTAACTCTGCTAAATAACTTTTAAGTTGTTGACTATTTTAATTTTCCCCTTTGTATGTGTAGGACTACCTGATGGCACTGTCCCTACAGCAGGAACAGCAGGCCTCAGACCTGGGTTGGGAACAGATCCCAGAAGGCATCAGTGATCTAGAGCTGGCCAAGAAGCTGCAGGAGGAGGAGGACCGCAGAGCGTCACAGTACTATCAGGAGCAGGAACAGGCACAGGCAGCGGCTGCGCAGGCACAGGTGAGTTAATTAGCTGCACACAACAATAAATAAACACGCCACATTTACCTCAAATGCCAAAATTTTCTTCAAAATATCAGCATATATTACACTTTGATCAATCTGACATAACATCACATAAATGTCATGGTGCTCCAGATTTGATGGGGGGCTGCTGAAAGCCATTAGTTGTTTAAGAGGACAAATAAGACCTAGCAAACCATGAATGTGTAAATTTGCATTGAAACGACAGATTTCTTCTTCCATACAGTAACATACGTCTGAGTGAAACAGGTTATTTTAAAAAAGATGAAGGGCAGGGACATTGTTCTACAGATCGATTGTTGATTGGATAGAGGCGGATCTGATTGCAAGAAATGGGGCAGGGTTTAAGTAGTATCAAGACAGTTCACTTGAAGTGAATTCGGGCAGAGTGCACCGGAAGGAGCATAGTTTGTGCTTGCTGTTTAATAATCATTTGAAACGGGCAAACTGGCAGCTCCAGTTGTAAGATTAAATTATTTATCTTGAACTCTGTCATGGAAATTATGTATAGACTAGTTAAACAATTTAATATTCAATTTACAATGAATTTATACCTATGTTGTATTACGCTGTATTACACCGTGGATGAGCGCTTTGTAAAATAAATGGATGGATGATTCAGCTGTGGGCGCCATCTTCTGGCGAGACGCGGGAATTCATTCGGCGCACGACTCCAACAGTGCATTATGGGTGTTCTCTAGCCGTTGAGCGTGCACCGGTTGTACGGTCGTTTTTGTGGTGCATTGTGGGATTGAATGAGTGCACTCGAGAACGTCCACTATGGTTTCGGACACCACTACAAATGGCTGTCCCCTCAAATAGTGCCCTATTTAAGGGTATAGGGGTGATTTCGGATACAGCCTAAACGATTAGAAAAGTTTGGCATACATACATCGCCAGACAAAAGTCTGTAGTTTCAGTGGAAGATCAAATTATGACATTTTGATAGAAATTTTTTTTTTAACATAAGCATGGGCAGTGTTGGGAAGGTTACTTTGGAAATGTAATAGGTTACAAATGACAAGTTACCCTATTTAAAATGTAACAAGTAGTGTAACTATTTTAATTACTTTATTAATGTAACTGATTACATTTGATTACCTTTTGAATACTTTTCTAAATTTCTATTGTTTTCAACTGTGAATTTTTCATTTTCAAACTTTTAAAGCAGGCAGGGTTAATTCATCACTTGAATTAAGATTATAAGAATTTAATTTAAAGCACGGCCACCACAAAATCAGACTTTAGCACCTCTTTTTACTTTGAGATCGTTCTGAGGTTAAATACAGATTTAAAATCATAAGATATAGTTTATAGCTATGATACTGCTTTTGAAATCAAATCTATGACAGGAAACACTGGCATCTAACAATGCCAATGGAAACAACAATGGAAAAACAGTTAATCTTAAAAAATAAAGCATACACATAAACCCAAATAGGAAACAAAAAAACCATTGGTGTCTCATATTTTAGAGCAGTCAATTTATGAAAGAAATCAATTCAATCTGTATGTGGGTCTGTGAGTGAGTGAAAAAAAATTCAGATGTAACCCCCCTTGTAATTGTTAACATTTTCTCTCAGTAACTGTAATTTAATTAGACATTTTCTCTCAGTAACTGTAACTGATTACAGTTACATTTATTTTGTAATTAAATTACGTAATTCTGTTACATGTAACTAGTTACTCCCCAACACTGAGCATGGGTGAATCGGTTACAGTAAGATTAATAACAAGCATTTAGAAACAAGAGGGTGAATTTTCATTTCATGCCCGATTTAAGGAGTTCAAATAAGAGGTTAATTTGTTCCCCTCCTGTCAGGGACAACAACCAGCAGCGGGTGCCGACCAGGTGGATAGAGCGGCAGCCGCTGGAGCCTCAGCGGGGGGAGCCACGGCTTCTCCAAGCCCAGGCAAACAGCCCTCAACGGGGGAACGCAAACCCAAGAAAGAAGCCAAGGACAAAGACAAATGCATCTTGTTGTAACAGCAGTGGACTCTGTGTGGAGTGCGAAACGGGCAGCATTTTAATTCCAGTGGCTCTGCAATGCATCTCCCAGCGTGAGGTGGAGAAAGAATAGAGATGAGAGAAGTGTGACAGACGGAGAGGACTTGCCATTCTCAAGCCACTTGTGCCTGACTTTAACCCTCGGAGTTCTGAAGATGCAGACAAGAAGAGAGGGGTGCCACTACAAGGACTACCACTACATCTTTCGTAGAGCTGGCCAAATGTTCTCAGCAGGAAATCCACTGCAGTGCACTATATTTGTGTGGGGTCACCAGGGAGGGTGTTTTTTTGTAGTAAAACAAGGTAATGTACACATAGCACTAGGCAAAAAAAGTACCCCCCCCTCCCTCCACAAAAAAAACACCAACAAAAACCGATGGAAAAAAAAAAAAAACATGGCACCACTTTTTTCATTATACAAAGCATTTTCTTTTTTGTGTTGATTTCCGTTATTGCTGTTGTTTATAAGCTATTTTATACCAGTTTACCCGTATATATGCATATGTAGATTTGTTGTATTGGTCAGTTTCTGTTGTTTGACTGAAGGATATCTGAGATCTTTTAATGAAAGGTCATTCACATGAGCAGGTAGCAAGCCAACAGGTCGCTTGGCAAAGGTGATGTCTCAGGACATGATGTAGGCCACCGTAGTTCTTTGCCTGGCAGTTTGATGCCAAATTCTTCATTGTTGATATTGTAGGAGAAGTAACTTGCTTTTTAGAGAGTGAGATCTTGATAAAACAAATGCATTCAACAAGGGTTTCCTTATTAGGCAGTTGAAAATGCAGTTGGTTATATAGATGCGTATACAAAAGAATGATTTTTGGCAGTAGGACAATAACTTAATATCAGTGAGCAAATGACACTACCATTAATGTAAATAGCTTTAAAATATCAAAATCAGTAGGTTATATAAAATTACATGGCCAAGTTTTTGCTTCGCCCCACCCCTTTTACATTTCAGCCAAATGTCTGGTTCATATTTGCCTTATAAGATGAAGTATATGAGTAGGATCATTGTCCATGAAGTTTGGCATTGCTCAATGAACTACAGTGTTATTGCCCAAAAACCGAATGGTTCTTGTAAAGAAATCTCGTCTTTGATCATAATGGTTTGCTTTCCTTCAGCTAGTGGTCAAACAATATCAGTTTTACAAAGGGCCGATGTCAATACTGAAATATGGAGAGCAGGTTGGCTGATTGCTGATACAAATAACGAGATTTAACACTTCCGTTAATCGGCCAAGCAGACACCGCTATCGCCCAAGGCCGATAGTCTGAAAATGGCTGAACATTGGCCGAAGCTAACTGATATATCAGTCTATCGAGCTATAAATTTCACACACTTTCATGTACATTGTACATACTCATTTACACTATATGGATGTAAGGTAGGAAAGGATTACTCAAGCCCATTCTGTTCCAGTGCTGCCTCTCCTGAGAGACAAGGTCTTTTCTATCCAAACATTCCAGCTATATGCCTTGAACTGAGCATTGTACTGAGCTTTACACTCAGAGAAGCGCTAACGTTGGGCTATTTTACCTGTTGTTCTGCTCTCGCAATGCAAGAATGAACAACTCCTGCATGTAGAGGAGCCTCTTGATAGTGTAGTCTATCGAACAGACAGTTTGATTGCCCGGTGGTTACATAGGAGCACAGTAGATGCTGTTTATGCTAGTTGTGGGCTGGAGCTGTTAATTTGACATTTGGTCCCCCAGTGGCCAATACTCTCTGTATATAAAAAGCCTTACAATATTTACAGTATCTTTTATACCGACAAAAGTAGGTGAGAGACGAGACTGAGACAATCTGTAGACCTTACCATAGACAGAAAACCGCACAGGCCTTCACAGAAGGAACATATCCATGAGTGTCTTGCAAACAGTTTGACGTGTGTTAGCTTACTTGGTAACGGATATAGATTCAAACTATGTAAAATGTGAAACGCGGGGTTTTATTGGAAATAGTCCCCTTTGTTAAGGCTCGTTCACACCAGAATCGTTGAAAAAGTCAGTTGCGACACTACTAAAGAGTTTCATTGGAAGAGGGAATACGGAAGTAACGCATTCCAAACACAATATATATACAATGTAGTCTACGCTATGGAAGCAATCCCCCTTCCCTCCAAAATTGAAAACAGGAAAAAAAAAACGGATTAAGGCTACTATAAATATAGTCAATATAACAACATTATGCGTTAATATTTACCGAAAATTGCTTCAAGTATAGAGTCGCTGCTGCTATCTCTTCAAACAGGTTCTTAGCGCCTGTTCATTTAGAACTATTGAGAGCAATATGAACCACGTGACCGCGTGGCGGCGAGATAAAAGGTTGTCACAACTCTTTTTCAACGGCTCTGGTTCACACCAAGAAAGATTACTATATACACCTTAGTCAGGATAGTGCCATGTTTAATTTTTAAAGCGTCCATGTCATCATGAAGTACAGTCGATCAATGGATTGTTCTGTTGTTTAACAACATAAAGGTTCAGCTGACGAAATGTCTTTACGGAAAAAAAGAAATGTTCAAAAACAATTTAGAAAGTTGTGAATTGTGAAAATTACACAATCTAGAACCTTTGTACAGTATGTCATTGTAAAAACGAAGTCTATCACGCACAGCCTCGTTTTCATCGTCGTTACGTCAAATTCAATATGGCGTGTAATCTGACTAGCGTCCACACCAACGGATAATAACGCTATGTTTATTATAAGCGCACTGTAGTAATGTATTAAATGCTCGAGATTTTTAAAAGTTTTAGTCGTTCTTCAGCTAAACAAAAAAAAACTTTCTGAAATTCCTTTGTTTCTCTGTGGAATACGCAATGTCATATAATTTGGAAAGCTTATTTAAACTTTATAGTTTTCGTCCTTGATATGAACAGCCCTATAAACTTTATAGTTGTAACTACTATTTCATCCCCAAATTGGGCTTCTAAGAGAAATCGTAAATATATATATATTTTTTGTTGTTACCTGAGATTAACTGGTTGGCATCCTAATGGTGTTCAGCCAGAAAGTGCACAACAGTCTGTATTTGTCATGTTCTTATCATTCCCTAGAAGGTACACTATAATAACATCTAGGGTTACGGTTAGGTTACACATTCACTATGGTTTTACACTACACAAACTAGATTTACATTCATTTACCTCTGCAACTGGTGTCATGGTAGGAAGCACAAGCTAGTCACTATAGAGTTGGGAGAGAAATGTCTTAAAGGGTTTGTACTGGGGTTGGTGCGGTGAAATGGGATGATATTAAATAAATCATCCGTTTTCATCAAACTTGGGAGAACAAACATTTCATTCTGTAAACAAGCTGACACTTAGGTTCTGATTCAAACACTTCCTCAACTGTTACACTTGCAGCTCAGGTTAAATACGGACATTCCAAGGTGCTTTTGATCAGTGGCATGTCTGGTTAAGGAGTGATGAAGGACAATGTGCAACAGACTTCTCCAGCACACACAATATGTACCCACTGTGCATTAGCTTGTCTCATTTGTATTGATTGCCAATAACTTTATTCTACTGTAATGTGCTTCAGCTTTAATCATTTGCTTCTAAATTAATCGTTAATTGCAGATGTGTAAAGAACAAGAACATGTCACAAGAACATACATGTTAGTGGGATACATACTGAAATGTCATATTTATAGAAAGGGGGAAAAAGTGGAGGCTGTGGGTGCAATCTCCATAAAGAAATCAGAAAGCCCATTTCAAAGAGTAAATAGATGGAAAATGGCTTCAAACCGCTTAATATATTTAGCTAAAGCTATTTTTGACCTCCAAATAATATCAGTAAATATTCCAAGGCCTTGTCTGCTTAGTTGGCCGTTGGTGTGCAGCACCCATTGTAGCTCCATTATAGGTCCTAGACCATTTTAGTTCTTTATGCACTGTTACATTGAATGCACTAGATGAGAAACATACCTCTTTTTATACAAAATTAGAATCACCAGAGTTTGTCTGGTTACAGCTGAACCTGATTCATAACACTCAATAAATATCATTTTTGCAATAAGGCTTGTACTTATGGAGCTTAAAGAACTGAACGTAATAAGGAACTTTCTAATGGGTGTTTCACAGTAAATGCTGCCATTTAGATGTTATGTTCCTTGCCCTTCCAGATAGGAAATGTTTGCAAGACGTCTCATGAATATAATTTGATGTTTTCATATCTTAGTGCCATCAAGCGATATGGGAATGAAAGCAACAAATGAGTTGATCAATGTTGGTAGGGCATTACCAAGGGTGATTTAAAACTAACGATCAGAGAGGGTAATTGTCTTCTGAATTTCAAGTAATATTGAAATGCCACACATTACACACGGCACACGTACTTTCTGCCAATGATGGGAACTGGCAAGTTTTCTCCTGGTGCATTTGTCTTGTCAATATTACCGGGTCAGTCCATAATGAAAATGCAGTTGTGATGCATGTTTAACAACATGTGCTTCTAAATCATTTTTAAAAAACAGTCCCATTACAATTTCTATTTTATATCCTTTATACGTGTATATTTACACAAAACATTTTAACTTAGCAAAAAGAAAAAGGACAAAAAAATAAAAATCAGGATATTATAAGGGTCAACCTTCCATTGTGTGTAAGGTTCATTAATGACCCAAAACATTTATGTAGCCCAACAGTGTCAAAAAGTAGATGGACAACTTTTCTGTAACAAATGCCTTAGACGAGGGACAATACGTCTGATTAAAGGAAATCTGGTCCGTGAGTCTGTGTGATTCTTCTGATTGTCATTCAGTCTTCAACTTCAGATTTTCTGAAGTTTTTCTTACACAGACTCAACTGTGGGCGGATACGGCGGCACAAACAGAAGCAAACTATACAGAGATGGTCATAATCCACAATTTAATATCAAGTTGTAGAATCATCAAAAAAGCCACATACTGAAATGTTAACGGAATTACAGATGTGTCCAGTGCTACACGCAGTAGTCTGCCCAAAGCATATGAGAGTATCTGAAACATGAAGTTAAGGCTATCTAAACAAACACTGGTTAAGAAATAAGCTGTACAGTTGCACCTATAGAATGCCAAGAGAACATGTATGTGCACAAAGGTTGTTTACAGGTCACCAGAGAACAGTTCAGGAAGCAAAAACCTACATGTAAAGCCTTTTATAAAGACAACAAAATCAACCAAATTGAATCTTTACAATAATCTAATGGCTATAAGTTCAGCCAATTAAAAATAGAGGTTCAAAATAAAAATAAAAATAACAAAATTCCACTGCGGAGAGTCAGATGCTAGAACCTTCCTTTGAAGGGCTTGAATCCTCCGCTGCCGCCGGCCATGGGAACATTAGTGATCTGCACAATTCTGTTCATACCAGAAGAGGAATGACTGCAGAAACACACAATCGGGCAAATCAATACACAGGCAAAGTCAACACGTGAAGGAAAGACTGAAGACTAAATGTTATTTCCAGTAAACGTGCGAGAATTACGATACATTTGCCACCATGAGTAAATAACTAGCAAACTAACAAGGTGCAGTGAATGATAAAACTACTTGGTCTACAAAGCAGTGTGCCTACGATTGGATACGGCTGACACCGGAAACCTTGCACATTTCAAGTTAAAAATAAGGTGGATAGAGTTGGTACATAAAAAAATCAAAAATGGCACATAACAGATTGATATATGCGTCCTGATAAATTGAAAGATCACGATCATTATTGGATGAGCATTTATGAATAAATCTCTTATAAATGATTCAGTGACATACTTTTCTTAAACAGTCACTTGTCATCACCTCCTGGCATAACGGAATAATCATTACAATACATATGAGTGTCAAAATAATTTAAAAGGTAAGATACTCTTTTGATTGCTACAGCCAAACTATAAACTTATCCCACTACTTCTGTTATTTAAATGTTTGTACACTGAAATAACATGCAGTTGGAAAGACTGTTTGTGAAGCTGTTTCACACTGTACATTTACAAGGCAGCTGCTGTCTCCGGATCAACGGCAGTGTAAACACAGATTTGAATGTTGCATGTCTGTGATGATCATACTTTCAAAGGTTTAACGAAGTCCCTAGTCTTTGGTTTAGTGCTTGTGTCTAGGGCTGTGCGATTAATCGAAATCGAATCGTGATGAGACGTTGCGATTTGCTAATCGCAAAGCCTGCGATGTGGACGCGATATTACTCTGTTCCAGAGCATATGCATGACTGCCAGCCTTGAGTTGCAGTCTTACTAACCAATAGAGTGAGCGCACCTCCGTTCTCCCCAATCAGCACTGCTCTAGTCAACTGCGTAAACACCCACCATTAAAAAAAAAATTAAATCCAAAGCGGGAGAGAGACAGAGCGCTACTGGCGTCTACTGGGTCAGATCGATAGTTAGGCAAATTAAAACTAAAGAAAACCGTATGCAACTTAAGCTTCGAAATGACAGACAACGAACAAAAAAGGTAATTTCCAAGAGCTGCGTCTCCAGCGCATATCAAAAGCTCCCTTATCGGTTCTGTTTTCAGTACTGGAGAATAAAAGATACATTCTTAGATGTTTTTGTTAGTACGTGAACGTTATCTTACACATTTTATCTCCCCAACAGATTAATTTGAAATAAGTTTATGATGCATGTTCGCTATTCCCAATTCAGAAGAGCGCACACACAGCCTGTGTCTGTGAATGCTTCTCATACTCGCTCCTCTCTGCCCCACGTGGCGCGAATCCCGCGTCACGGACGAGCCGTTCACACTTGCCGCAGTCACGCAGCCTGTTTCGTAATGCTCGTTTATACTCGCACCCGGCTCCGCACCGCTAGTCTTCACGAGCGCATCTGGCAGTATGGATGAGGCTTGACGCACGCGCGCAACCTGTGTCGATTCGCGCCTGGCTCCGCGTTTAAAACGAATGTAAATTCAGTCTAACTGCTTTCTAATTTCACTTGGATGAAATGAAACATTCAGCACATTTTCCACTTGTTCTTAAAATCCCAAATACTTAAAATGAATAAATCAGCCTATGTAACATATTTAATACTTTAATAATTGACTAAAGCAATACAGTTCTTTATTTATAAAAAATAAACAAATATTTTCTGTGAAATTCAGTAATTAAGTTAATTCTGTAAAAGTAGTTATACCATTATAATCTTTCCTGCTGAAAAAAAAACGAACAATAGAACCCCTCCCAAAACACAATAAAAAATGTAATGGATTTCAGGGTTATAATGGGAATTTGTTTGGTTTTAATGTAAACTATAATGGTGTCTATTTGATGGATTCTATTGGTGGGATGTAATCTGGCAGATGGCAACCAATAGAACAACAGTAATTCCTATTGGAATAATGCCCAAAACAAAAAGGAATTTTGTAATGGTTTAATGGAAACTATAAGAATTTCTGTGATGGTTTCTATTGTTTTCTTCAGCAGGGTAATGATACCCATACTGTGCTGCACATTATTGACAATATTGAGCTGAAGCTTGACTTTGCAAATTTAAAATCGCAAATCAAATCGCAATATCTGTCAAAAAAAATCGCAATTTGATATTTTCCCCCAAATCGCACAGCCCTAATAAATAGAGTGAGCGCACCTCCGTTCTCCCCAATCAGCACTGCTCTAGCCAACTGCGTAAACACCCACCATTAAAAAAAAAAAAACCCGGAAAGCGGGAGAGAGACAGAGTGGGATTATGGCGTCTACTGGGTTAGATCGATAGTTAGGCAAATTAAAACTAAAGAAAACCGTATGCAACTTAAGCTTCGAAATGACAGACAACGAACAAAAAATTTAATTTGCAAGAGCTGCGTCACAGCGCATATCAAAAGCTCCCTTATCGGTTCTGTTTTCAGTACTGGAGAATAAAAGATACATTCTTAGATGTTTTTGTTAGTACGTGAACGTTATCTTACACATTTTATCTCCCCAACAGATTAATTTGAAATAAGTTTAAAATAAGTTCAAATGCATGTTGGCTATTCCTAATTCAGAAGAGCGCACACACAGCCTGTGTCTGTGAATGCTTCTCATACTCGCTCCTCTCTGCCCCACGCGGCGCGAATCCCGCGTCACGGACGAGCCGTTCATTCTTGCCGCACTCACGCAGCCTGTCTCGTAATGCTCGTTTATACTCGCACCCGGCTCCGCACCGCAAGTCTTCACGAGCGCATCTGGCAGTATGGATGAGGCTTGGCGCAACCTGTGTCGACTCGCGCCTGGTTTAAAACGAATATAAATTAAGTCTAACTGCTTTGCTAATTTCACTTGGATGAAATGAAACATTCAGCACATTTTCCACTTGTTCTTAAAATCCCAAATACTTAAAATGAATAAATCAGCCTATGTAACATATGTAATACTTTAATAATTGACTTAAGAAATACAGTTCTTTATTTATAAAAAATAGACAAATATTTTCTGTGAAATTCAGTAATTAAGTTAATTCTGTAAAAGTAGTTATACCATTATAATCTTTCCTGCTGAAAAAAAAACGAACAATAGAACCCCTCCCAAAACACAATAAAAAATGTAATGGATTTCAGGGTTATAATGGGAATTGTATTGGTTTTTGTAATGGTTTAATGGAAACTATAAGAATTTCTGTGATAGTTTCTATTGTTTTTTTCAGCAGGGTAATGATACCCATACTCTGCTGCACATTATTGGCAATATTGAGCTGAAGCTTGACTTTGCAAATTTAAAATCGCAAATCAAATCGCAATATGTCAAAAAAAATCGCAATTTGATATTTCCCCCAAATCGCACAGCCCTACTTGTGTCACACTGCAAGCATCAGCAGAGTGTGAGCAGCACACGTTTTGTCCCACACGTCTGCCCATGTTAATGAATGAGAACATTCACATCCGAAGTGTTGAGTCCGATCCACTCATTCATTATCCTGAGAAGTGACAAATATATGCACTGCTCATGCTCCGCTGATTCTTGTGATGTGAAACAGCCGTAACACACATAGCTCAATCGTAAGACTGTGTGAGAGTTTGAATCAGGATTGTGATCTCTAATACATGCTGTACATGCATGATCAAAACAAACCTGGAGTGTGGTGCCATCATGCCAGGTCGACTGTCCCCCATTCGGTGGTTATCTGTGAATCCTCCGCTTTGTGAGCCTGCTGCCCCGTGCCAGTCTTTCCTGGGGCCCTGATTGCGTCCATGCCGCTCCACCACCACCTGTCTGCCACTGCTGAAGTGCTGCTGTGGTAAGAGGGAGGTAATATGGCATTAGATTTGAAAACTGGCAACAAAAAGAATGTGTCAGAGGCATGTTATGTACTTTACCTGGTCTCCCATGACCACAGGTCTGCCACCATCTCGGCTGTTGAAGCTGGCTCTGCCACGGCTGGCTGTGGACACCCCCCTCATGGCAGGTCCGGGACCCTCTCTGCCAGGACGTTCTGGACGCATCCGCGCTGCCCTGTAATACAGTCAGCAGCAATCACTGATTGCCAGCAGCTCAAGAAGAGCCAAGCCTGAAATATCAGTCTTTGGTAGTGTTCTAGACACTACAATGAAATGAGCAGGTCAAACACACAGGGCAACAGTTCTTGACAAAAAAATAAAATAAATAAATAATAATAATGACCAGTGGTAGGGCTGCACGATTAATCGAATGCGATTGTCATGCGCATCTTGTCGGTAAAGCCGGTTCTGTGATTAGTAGTAAATCTCCATCACCTGCTTTCAGATGGAGCAGCATTTACTACACAGAGCCGTAGTTCTCCAACAAGCTACGCAAAAAATAAATAAATAAATAAAATAAAATAAAATATTCGCAAACAATATAATCGTACGATTATGAAATCTAAGAAACCGTTCGCGATAATGACAGCTGTTTGCATAGTGAACTACGGCTCTGTGTAGTAAATGTTGCTCCATCTGAAAGCACGTGAAAATACCACATTTAATAACATGTTTTTATTCCAAACTCACTTCATAACGTCAGTCGAGTGTTTAAAATAAATCCTTCTGTGAGATGATGTGGCTTCTTACACAGAATAAGGCACGCAACATATTTCATAGTATTCTAAGCAGTTTTACTCCAAACTCACTTCATAACGTCAGTCGAGTGTTTAAAATAAATCCTTCTGTGAGATGATGTGGCTTCTTACACAGAATAAGGCACGCAACATATTTCATAGTATTCTAAGCAGTGATAAAGGCTATGTCGATTAGCATTGCATTATAGATATACTTTATTATAATGAAAATTATAATCATAAGAACTCAGATAAACCATATATTGCCCTAGTCATGTTGAATCAATGAAAGCATTTAAATCTTCTGTTTATTCAGCAACCACTACAGGGATTTCCTGGGTTTCTTCTGCTAGGCGTATTTGGAGTTTCCGTGCAAGAGCGCCCTCTGGCCTTCGGATGGAGATTTACTGCTGATCACAGAACCGTGCTTCACTGAACGATACGCATGACAAACGCAGCTTCTGCCTAATCGCGATTTCGGTTTCATTTTGATTTATCATGCAGCCCTAGCCAGTGGTTTACGTCAAGAACTGGTCAAACTCACTAGCTTCAATTAATAAATTCAAAAATGTAACTGGTGAGTTCAAGGCTGATTTTTTTTGAAAATTAAAATACCTGGTCCCCATTGACTTGCATAGCATGGAGGAAAAAAAAATACTATGAAAGTCAATGGGGACCAATAACTGTTTGATTACCAACATTCTTCAAAATATCATCTTTTGTGTTCAACAGAAGAAAGAAATTTATACAGGTTTGGAACAACTTGAGAGTGAGTAAATGCTGATGGGATTTTTAAATTTTTTAGTAAACTATCCCTTTAAGTAAGAAAATAAGAAGTAAAGTTAAAGGGGTCATATGATGCGATTTCAAGTTTTCCTTTCTCTTTGGAGTGT